>NW_013525381.1:887375-944361 GCF_000836215.1 Papilio polytes | reverse complement strand
CGTATACCCTATCCTAGACACTCAAATACGCAAAAACTCGAAACTCAAAATCTAAAAAATTACATCACATTCTGTCCTGCCCTCTGACCATCGGTCGGAGACGCCCATAGGTGTGCGTTATTCGTAATTATCCATTTGAACCCTGACATTGCGGCACTAGGAACATTTAAATTTACTACTACTCAACAAAAGACTCATGGTAATTTTGTAAATATTATTTTAAGCTTTAGTACTATCTCCTATGTACATTATTTCTATAGTATGCATTCGTATTTCGATAACAAAATTAAGCTAAGTACATTTATGATCATTCAAAGTAATAAGAATTCTATAATAAACATAAACATTTCAATGTAATTTTAAAAATTCAAGTATTCGCTTATAATCTTGAAAAGGAAGTTACATAAATATTTATGTTCGGATTTCAGCGATAACCAAACCGATACTAAATTAATAAAGAATTCCGATACTAGAGTTCCAAGAATCTTAGATAAGATACTGTAATGTTAAGAACCGTATTATAATCTTCAATATTGTTTTATTGATTAATCTGGCATTAATTACAAAAAGACGGCTTAACTCACGTTAACAATTCTGTATAGTTACGTGTTATTGTAATTAATATTATGTATTATAATGTCTCACGAAAGCTTTAATAAGTTAATCTTTTAATTGTTAATTCACTTATCACAGAAAAAGCTGTACAACCAAAACAAAAGATAGATACTAGTTTTTTTTTACATAATATAAGGTGGTAAACGACCAAACGGCCACCCGAATGGATAGCGACCGCTGGCCATAAACATCTGCAACTGCAGATGCGTTGCCTACACTTAATAGACATAGGAGGAGAGGCACACAACGAGGACATTTACCCTTCCTATGCGTCTCCTCTACCGTCAAATACATACCGTCTTTTCCTTCTCATCCTTTCCTCTTAAGAAAAGAGGGAAAGGGACTAAAATTAGGCCTCCAATACTAGTTAAATACATGTTTAAACTCTGATGATAGGGACGTAATTGTGTTTTGTAATTGTTCTTAGTAAATCCCAATATCTTTAATGCTAATTATCTTATGCTTATCTCTTATTGTCGTTTAAAACCTGAGATAGAAAATATTATGTTTTTGTATAATGTCGGCAGTGTGAACACAGCGACACAACATTACGATCTCAGAATAATATAAATCCTTGGTTCCACGAAGGCTGTCTGCGAGTATTGACCTTGGCATGAATGGAACGGATGTGGGTCTTCTTTATTTAAATTTATCTCAAGTACTATGTTAACAAATAGTACACTTCCCGAAAAAATGTGTTAAATATGAAAAGTTTTTTTATCGAATACAGGAAGAACAATTGAATAACATCTAATTCGTCCTCCAACTGCGGTGTGCATCCGTCTGTAAAGCTCAATAATTGAATTACAATTGTTACTAAGGTCACTTAAATTTTTTGTTACATTACGTAATAACAGATAGAAGAAATCAAAGTAAAGATATATCTATAATGTTTACAAGCACATCTATCATCCACTCCACTTCGTCTGCGCGAATAATTAAAAAAAACGCAGTAGCCTACGTGTCGAGCAATGTTTAACGCAGTAAAAACTTGCGGATATTTATTAGTAGGCGTTTCATAAAAAATTATAGGAATATCACTATTTACATAACCAGCTCCTCCTGTATAAATAATGATAACAAAACACCTGTCAGTTGAGCAAATAATTCGATTATTGTTAAGTTTGTATCGGTCGAGATACCATTTCGCGGTAGTGCGTGATATTAACTAGTAGTAAACAATGCGTATTCATCATGACCAGGTTACTTACGTCCCCACTGAGGGGCTCGGAGCCTACCCTAAATCAGGATGACTAGGCCTTAGTCAACCACGCTGGCCCACTGCGGGTTGGTTGACTTCACACATATCTTTGAATTTCTTCGCCGATATGTGCAGGTTGCATCACGATGTTTTTCTTCACCGTAAGAACTTTGGGTAAATTATGTACATAAGAATATTCGAAAAATCGAACGGGATTCGAACCCAATACCAGTTGATTACAAGTCAAGTGCTTAAACCACTGAGCCACCGACGCTACAATGCGTATTACTAGGCGAGAAATACAAACATTGTATTTTTTTTAAATAACTAATTTTTACTTTCTATACCAAGGCTAGGATCCCATTTAATGTAAAGGAGATATGCCCAAAAGGAACACACGACGACTTAGTATATTCCACTAGCTGTTCCCATGCGACTTCATCCGCATGAAATTATAAATAATCATTTTATTGTTCACATTTCTCAAATTATCAATTGCAAATGTCAAATTGACATGACAAGTTGTCAAATCATGGCAAACTTGCTACCTTGATGTTGGCAGCAACTTATGGTCTCTTTCCCACATTAGGGTTTTTATCTAAAATATTTACCCCTAAGTTTAACGGCGTGAAAATATATAGCCTAAAGCGTGACGTAGATGTAGAGTTTTTTGTTAAAAAAGAGTAATTCGAAAATATACAGTAATTGCTGACATCTTAGGCAACAAAGAAGTGTGTGTTTAGGCTTTATTATTAGAGTATAGATTCACCCTACTTCAAAGCAATTACTAATATACTGTCTTTATTATTTTGAATAGTCATCATAACTTTGATATCTTATTTCTACACAAGGTGTCAACAAAAAAAAATGACTAACTATATCACGAAACTGTAGAAACTCGATAAAACATTATCTCTTTTAAATACCGGAAATGATACAAATTATTCCTTTTATAAAAAAAAAATCAATTTAAAATATAATTTAACAGTGGTAGGGCCCGCTTTAACATCTTCTCACGAATGGACCGGCTCGCCCGGTGAAATACCACGACCACACAGAAAACAGGCGTGAAGTGGAAGCAATTCCGCGTTTCGTCTGATGAGTGTGGTGCCGGAGGCCTAATTTTTGTCCCTTTTCCTTTCCACCTTTTTCTTGAGAGCAAAGGATGGGAAGGAAAAGTGGATTTGACGGTGGAGGAGATGCATAGGAAGGGGAAATATCCTCTTTATGAGCGTCTCCTCCTCCTTCAAGGGTAGGCAACGCATCTGTAATTGCGGATGTTTATGGGCAGCCGTCGCTTTCCATTTCGGTGGATTTGGGTGGCCGCTTACTCGTTTGCCACCTTATATTATAAAAAAAAATTACTAAATGATGTAATGATTGTTGAAAACTTAAAACATTAGTTGCCTATCATTGTAAATAGACATTTTCGTTCATCCATTTTGTTTCATTTTCTTTATTGAGTCAAGACATAAGAACAGTTAATATAAGAAACAACGTTAAAGAAGTAAGGTTGTAAATGTAAGCTTCCTAAAATATTCTCACAAGCGGAAAATTATAATATATCTTGGTATGTAAGAAGGCGTGAAGTGGAAGTAATTCCGCGTTTCGTCTGATGAGTGTGGTGCCGGAGGAGCAAATTTATAAAGCATGTAATCAACTATACCTACACCAACATCAACGTATATTGAAAAAAAAATTTTTTTTTCATTTTTCAGTGTATACTCAATATTTATTTTACCTTCCCGAATAGTACAATAGTGAAAATGTGTAAACATTACATATTTCGAACCAACATAAAAAAACTTTGAACTTATAACATTTAAAAGCTATACATATACAAAGATGAGATAACACTGTCGATCAATAAGTATTCTCCGAATGTTACAATCTATCCGATATTCTTACCTACATATAGTATAATATCAAAAGTTATCTAAAACTACATACGTATGCTACGAGGCATACGGCCGATTAGTCTTCTGCGAAGCGGGTTACCGGTTGCGAAACTGTTGCGACAGAAAAAAATTAACGCTTCCACAATACGCTTATTTAGGTATGTTGGTACATATTTTTAAATTTTACTTTTCTCGCTATGAAGAGTAATATAATAATAGCTTTACGAATTAAAAAAAAATAGTTCTATACTGGCTGGTTAAATCAGAGATTTTATTTTTATTTTATAAATAAAAAACAACGCCATCTAGTCACAAAATGAAAGAACAGAAGCATTAAATAAATTAGGAGCTTTTCTTGTACTTTTTCTTGTTTTGAACCTACTAACTTGCATTATAATTTACTAGCTGTTACTCGCAACTTCTCTAACTTGAATTAAAAATTTCAGTTGACATGCATTTTTTTTATTTTTGTATAGTTGGTTACCTAATCTTCAATTGGTCTTCCGATTTTTATGTAAATCATCTCTGTATATATATTTTTACAGCAATATGGAATCTATACCAGTAGGACCCGTACCCGTGCAGAGGAAGTGTCCTTGTTGCGGTAACTCAATCGTTTCAAGAATCGAACACAAACCCTCGGCTAAAACACATTTGATCGCTGTGATCCTTTTCGTATCATTGTAAGTATTGACAATGATGTCCTAAACAATCTTACTAATGTTATAAATGCGAAAGTTTAGATGTATGGGTGGATGTTTGTTAGAGTTTGTCGCCTAAACTGCTGAACGAATCTCGATGAAATTTGGCATAGATATAGAGGATAGTCTGGAAGAACATAAAGGATACTTATTTTTAAAATTAAACGCGGACGGAGTTGCATGCGAAAGCTACTATTATGTTAAAAAAAATACAGATACATGAATAGATTTTGTATACGAATTATTAGCCAATTAAAAAGTGACATTCCGTGAGGTTGAAATGTCTTGGAAAACTCATATTAACTTATTTCTTTACTTGTTAACGTCTAGTAAAGCTATAGATAATTGTAAGAAAAAGTGTAATCTCTCAAACGATGGATTATTTTGTGTTTTAAGTGTCGAATTTGTTTGCTTTTATTAAAGAATTTGAAGCTTTTGACGCTTAAGATTTTTTTCCAGATGCTTGCCGTGTGTATTCCTGCCTTATTGCACAGATACATGCAAGAACGTTGATCATTACTGTCCCAATTGCAACGGTTACCTTGGGACTTATAAGCATTGATAATTCACGTTGTTATTTAAATAACATTAGTAGTTAGGTCTTTTAATATAAAGGTTACAAGTTACAACAAGATCAATAGGTTTTTGACATTTTATTGTAATTTATAAAAGTGTTTAACAAATCTACAGTCTTATATGTAACCGTTCACAATTTATCTTAATGGGTTTATATTGTAAATCAAGTTATCAAGGTAATTCCTTCTAACATCTAATAAAGTTTATTAAAAATGTTTATTTTTGTTTGATTTTGTATTTGAATTAATAAATTTAGTTAAATAGACATAAATGATTTGTAATTTTACCATCAAATTTTTTCCCTTAATTTTTTGCACGTTCAAAAGTTGCGGATATTTTTTCGTAGGCGCAAAATCTTTGAATAAAAAATTTTTCATTTAAAAAACCTTTGTACTACTCAAATGTTACTTTTTGGAAAGAAAATTTTAAGAAAGAAACAAATGCCTTATATGCATTTAATTTATAACATTACACAATATCTCTCACATCATTTTAAATGAATTAATTAAATGTAACTTTAGGCATAAAATATGTTTTAAGTTCTGCGTTAAATAACGGCAAAAGTATATTAATTTAACCTTAAAATACACCAAATAAATATTCATAATTCCGAACCACTGTTACATTACATGGTTTTTGAGCCGGGTTTCTTTCAGCCTGTGTATGATCCAATATAAGCGCCACAGTTGGTACAATAGTGATCGGCATTGTTACAGGAATCCATGCAATACGGCAAACAAGCAAACGGCCAACATCTGAAAATAAAATACTAATGAATGATGATTGATAACTGATGAACGACGAATGTAAAACGAAGAATTATATTATTATAATACAATATTAAGCATTAATAGGACAAGTTGTATTACCCGATAAAACACAGAAACAATGCCACCAAGTGAGTCCTTAGCGATGCGTTACGTTCAACGCGAGTAACAATCTGATGGCTGCAGGATTTACATACATAGGCCGTTGAGTTGGGTCCCATTCGATGTCCCACCACGACGGTAGGCACAACAGTCGGTATCACAGGCTGCACGTGTACCAGATTTGGCCCTTGTACCACATGAGGGTACTGTGACCCAGGGTTCTGTAGCCCGGGGTACTGTGGTCCAGGGTTCTGTGGCCCGGGGTACTGTGGTCCAGGGTTCTGTGACCCAGGGTATTGTGCATTGTTCTGTGGGGCAGGGTACGTTGGTCCCGGGTTTGGTGGCTCAGGGTTCGGAAGCCCAGGGTATGGCGGGGGGGCGGTCGGATGTTGAAAAGTATCCGTCCCATTATACACACTAGTCTCGTTCTTAGCTGGAATTTATTTTAAATTATAATATTATGTGAAGTTGTGAGCATATTGTTATTGTAGCAATGGAAAAAAATACAATGTACACATCCTTGACATTTTGAATAGCAAAATATTAAATCAACAACTATATGCTATTATCATTTTATTAAAAGTGAAACAACGCCTAAGAGTGTTTTTCTTATGTTATACATGTTTAGCGAATGAGTTTTAATCTAAGTCGAATGCAATGTCGAAGACATTAATAAAATACAAAACTAGTCAACAATATCAATTAAATATTGTCACTAAACAACGCAATATCAGAGTCAGCTGACATTTAACAAATTCCACGTAAACAAAACACTAAAGCATAGCCCTGACAAACAGTATTCTCACAATACTCAGTACTATTAAACCATTTTACTTACATACACTATTCGATTGCATTATAACATTTGCCAAAAACAACTAAGGATTCCTAGAAAAACGTAATTCACAATTAAACACACTCACAAATTCAGTCAGTCGATAAAATTGTTTCTGAACTAACACTGGCCAGAGATTACTGATACGGTGATAAGATAATCAGCACTACATATCAGCTTCTTATAATACATATATGTCTATCTCGCTCTGTTATTTAAAAATAATATAGTTGTCTCAAATATATTGTTATGACGCAGTGACTACTACTAGACATCTGTAACAATAAAAATAGGAACAATTTCCAACGGATTTATTTATAGTATCTCATCTACGCTTTGCTATATCTCGCTTGTGACCGAGACCGAGACCGCGACCGACCGACCGACCGATTCTGTAATCTGTATTAATTAATTTGTTTTCTAGTCATATTTATAGTTTACGTGTACAGTGGTACTTTTTTGTCATTATAATTGTCTATTAAAAAACGAATTCTCTAAATAAAATACCATGAGTCCATCAAAACTTTCTACCATTTTTTCTGATTGATCACGCCCTTTTTTTTGGTGAAAGGATAGCAACTAAATCATTGTTGTTTACAAGTACTCGTTAAAAAGAACAGATTTAATTAATTCTAATCTACAGTTAATTATATATACGTGTAAATACAAATGGTATCAACTAATACAAAAATCGATAAACAGCTTATGAGAAATTTGATTAGGAACATTTTCAAGAAAATATCTAATCGTGGTGTTATTTCTTTGAATTTAATTCACTATCTCAAGTATCCTTTTTCCGGAATAGTTAAGTAGTTTGTTTATCGGTTACGATTATTTGTATAGATTTCAATTCGAAACTAACATCCGAAAAAAACACATTCCGTTAAGGTCGTTACAAATAAAACAAATTAATTTAAAGTAATAATTTATTATTTACAAAAATGATAAATTACAATAAAAAATAACGATAATTTTTCAAGGGAAATCCCAGATATCACTTGAAAACGGTAAATGAGCGACAACTTATGTATAAAATACTGGAAGAAAAATATGTGAAATTATAAAACTGGCCATAATTATTCACTTCAATATGTTATACTCATAAGTACAAGTTACAAATTACACAATTTACTAAGAGTTACCTAATAAGCACTTATTTTCTAAACAAACAAAATAAGAACCATTCATCTCAGTGCTTGAAGTCGCGGGCGCGGACACGGTTGCCATCGATAAAATCAGACCGGTTAAACTAACTTTAAATTGCGAGTAAATTAGCTCCATCGTTAGTTAATTGTAAACCATAAACTTATGTATGAAAATCGCGTTCCCTACTCCGATATAATAATAATTTTCAGTTTCCTACAAGCATCTGAATTTACCATGAAAATAAATTATACAGTTTCAACTATCGAATAACTTGTATATAATCACATTACCATCCTTTGTATGTATTCTTAGATTCTTAAACAATCAATAGTTACGTATTGCTCAAACGTGCATAGTAACAGTCACGTTACTAAACCGCGTTAAACATCACTTAAAACATCGTCTATCTGTATTAAGTTATATCAAACCTAACCAAATAGTAATCCCAAATCGTTAGCCTAAGTAAGATCCGAGGTAGGAGTTGCAATTGGGACAGTAATGGTCAGCATTGTTACATGAATCCACGCAGTAAGGTAAACATACGAGTGGCCAGCATCTGCAAATAAAAATAATAATTAACTTTAGATCCGCTTGTAAGAAGACATTACCAGACAACATGTCATGTCTTTATTGAACAAAAAAAAAACATTTGAAAAAAGGAGGAAATAACCGATCATACTACCTACGTATGTCCTTTTGTAATTCTAATAAATATGTACAACTAAAATCAAAATACAGCATGGAATTCTAATTTAGATAATTTAAGATGACATTTAAAAATATATTGCAATCATTTGCAACAGTTATTTATAATTTTTACACTCAAAACAGAGAACGCCAGAAACTTACCCAACAACACACAATAACAAGGCAAATAGATGTGTCCTAAGTGATGGCTTCCTTTCAACCCTCGTTATTATTTGATTGTTGCATGATTTGCATATATAAAGCGATGGTGATGCGCCCATTTGGTTCCCTATCACCATGGTGGTGGTGACTCCTGGTACTACAGTGGCACCAGGATATGCCACCGCGGTTCCTACTATCACTGGTTGAGGAATTACTTGTGGTGCCGGGTTTTGTGGAGGGTCGGAGTATGGAGGCGGTGCACCTCTCTCTTTCACTGAAAAGGCGTTAAAAACATCATTATCCTGTTTTTTTTTCCTCCAGAGGGCCGATAGAATACGTTACGAGTTGATTACATTTAATTAAAAAAATTAAAAATAAACACCTAATCTACTTTTTTATAAAGATATCTCGATATAATTAAAAAAATCAGTTTATCGAAGTTGTAGATAAACATAAAAATAACAAAATATAAAATAAAAAACTTCAAAATTGATAAATTGATTTCGACATTGTCATACTTTGTATACAAATATGTCAGTTTGAAGTCCAGTTGACGTGTGCATTTTGTAACATGACAATTAGTAATTTACTCTGTGGCATTATATGTAGATGTAAAAACGCACACGACTTTTTTTTTAACGTTTTTTTTTCATTAACTATTTATACTTTAATGGCTCACAGAAATCTATGGAAGAGCACATTCTGTGGCGACCCTCCATAAGTACGAGGGGAAGTTGATGATGGTATATTTAAACGGAAGTACATAGTTTAATTCTTAGTCATTTTTATCCTCAAGTGTTTGTCATTCGTATCTTTGCACTTAAGATATGCAATATCGTCACATCCAATCTCAGAGTTTGTAGGAGATACGAATTGCTTGAATAAAACAAAGACAAAACAATAGTTTTCATCATTCACAACTAAACATAGAACAAACTTAATATGATCATTACCCTATTTTACGATTTGTGGGGACATTTTGTACTCTCCCATATCTATTAGCTGTACCATATATCTAAATTCACTCTCTTCATACGCATTTTTCACACAATCAATCCTTACTTTCCTCGTTCTTTCTCTACCATTGTAGTAATTCTCATTCTTTCACATAACATTTTTACTTTTCCTTTTAAAAATAATTACGTAAATATACTTACTTTCAGTTTCAGATTGCATTTTGTTAAAATTTCCTCACTTAAATCACTATTAAAAAATTATAGTGTATACACAACACGGTTTTTTGGTAATAAGACCAAAACTGATAAAAACTCAACGCAAAGGTTGAATATATTGAAAACGTACAATGTTCAATATCTTATCAGAAATATCTATTTGCCAAATGCCTTATCAATTTTTGCGATTCGCCGCAAAGTTACATTATTGAAATATTTCTACTCATGGTATTATTCAAGGAAAAGGTAAACTTTGTTTAAGTAAAGTATTAATTAATAAAACGGTGAAAAGAAGTCGGAGAAAATCAGTAGCACCAGTAACAGACAAATTAATCTTCACTCTCACTCTCAGGCGCTAGCTTAAAAACTTGAAAAAAAAGGTTAGCATGGTAAGCATGTTAAGATGGAAAAAAGAGGCGCATATGATAAGAAAAACTTAAATTATGAATGCAGAGGAATATAATGGTAGAGGTAAGTCTAGAAAGAGATTGATGGACTTTGTACAAGATGACATCAAGAAGAAAGTAGCTACTGAGATGACGGAGTATAGCTCGATAGAAAGGACATAAACCTGATGCGTCGACATTACGTGGGATACGGACTGGAAGATGATGACAAAAAGAAGTTAACTATAAAACTAACAAACAAATAAGATATTATCAATGCCCCAATGACGTATGCGTAGCGTCCTTTGATAAATTCCGATAGTCCAATGACTCACATTGCTATGACTCATTTTTTATCGTGTAAACACAAATAACACTTTGTGACATAGGACATTGAACAAACAAGATTTAAATTAATACAAGGAACTCACCGACAATGCTTACGTCACTACAGGAGGTCAAGGAAACGAAAAACCAAACACTCTTGTATTATAATAGACTAAGAATAAAAATAACTAGTGACTAAAAAGTTAACCCTTCAATGTATTTTACATCATCCTAGATAAAGCGTATGAATAGACTCCCAATTTGTATGAAAACAAGGGCCGACATCAGCCAGATAAGTTAATCTTGATGGAAAAGCTATTTAACTAATGGATGTATAGTGAGGAGCAATGCAAGCCGCTTGCAACCTCCATCCATCACTTACCAAGCGAAAAGTTAAATTAAAAGTTTGGTGCTACGTTATACTTAACGTCAGATTATTCTTCGTTAGAATAACATCGATGTTTCTACTGTTCGATGAAAATATTCTTACTTAAAATGTATTTTATCGGTATTTAATTCTAAAGTATAACAGTTAACGTTATCACAGTGTATTTGTTCCTCTTTTTGAAATTTTTAAGCTGCAATTTAGATCATAATTCAAAGGCTTTGGACTAAATTATCAAAGTTACTATCTTCAGCCCGCGACTCCGTTCGCGTGAAATTAAAAAGAGTAAGTTGCCTTTATGTTCTTCCAGACTATCCTCTACATCTATACCAACTTATTGAGTTCTGTTAAGCTGTTTAGACTACAAACACTGACAAACATCCATCCATCTAAACAATCGCATCTATAATATTAGTAAGAAGTAAGATTACAAGCATATTATTTTAGTACTAGCCTTAGCCTTTAGTTACTTTTGTATGTTTAAAGAAACATAAGTAATTAGCCTGTGTGTCCTTCCTGACTATCTGTTTCATCTATGCCAAATTTCATCGAGATCCGTTCTGCAGTTTAAGCAACAAACTTGAAACCATCTAAACTTTCGCTTATATAATATTACAAAGATCGATAGGCACATTTCTAATTGGACAATTTTTTAAAAGAGAACCACTTAATTAGTTAGGTAACAGTGATATCGAAACGTTACATTATTTGCATAATGTATTCAAATTCAAACTATGTATCCGCAATCTATTTAGTTAATTGCAGAGAGGTTGACTAAATTAAATTGGGGTAGGCAAACACATCCGGCTCTTTTCCGAAGCGACACGTACGTGGTCCGCATAACAAATGCCCCGATGGGATGCGTATTCTGTAAAACTGATGTCACGATTCATTTCCACAAGCAATATGCTAAATTTAAACCAGGGTTTAATTCTAATCTTTCATTATTTTGTATTCAAAATTTTAATCCATATTTATTACGGTATCAAAGCGTTATGTTTGATGAAAGAAAATAATAACCGTTGCAAAATTACACAGAGTTTTAAAAGCTGAAACGTTAAAATATACTGATTCTTATCAGAAAGAAAGCATACAAAAATATTAACCACTAGCTGTTACTCGCGAATTCGCCCAGGGGAAACTTAGCCTATGTTACTCAGTGATGACATAGATTTTTAATGGTGCAAGAATATTTGAAATAGGTCCAGTAGTTGATGAATTAATCCCATAAATACAAAAAAAAATCATAATAAGTAATAGAGCTATTGTTCAATATGATAAGGAGGTCGTTGAATCAATGTATTGAAATCAGATCTGGTGTTTGAGTGTCACAAGAGGCTCACCAGTTGCACAAAAGCCTTTATACGTCGAGCTTTGAGCAAGCAGTCGACTGATTAGAGCATCGCTTCGTATGGTTTGACGTCTTTGTATTATTCCAATTGTGAAGCTAATTGTCATTGTTGAATTGGTTTCCATTGATTATAACATTAATGTTAGGTTAATTAAATATTAGAAATTAAAGAGAAGGGAAATTAAGATTATTTTATTAATTTAATATGTCAATACTAGCTTACGCCAGCGACTCCGTCCGCGTTGAATTAAATAAACACAAAAGTGAATAGTCTATGTGTTCTTCCAGATTATCCTCCACATCTATGCCAAATTTCATCAACATCCGTTTAGCCGTTTAGGCAACAAACGCTAACAAACATCCATCCATCCATTTCTAAACATTCGCATTTATAATATTAGTATGAAGTATGATTATCAGTTATGGTAAAATTATAATATGGTTCTATTATACGAGTACAGCGTATATCTTAGTTATATTTTTAAATTAATGAATACAAAAAGGAAGGGAAAACGTAATGAAAATCGCCAGTGACAAGCCACATAGGGGGAAAGTGTACACACTCGAAATGACCGCGTACACTCGAATGTTGGCTAACTTTATTATTGCTTGTTCTCATGAGGGAAACTGGTGAATAATAATGAACTTTGGGAAATCCCTAAGGAGTCGTATTTCAATGACGGCTATAAAAAGTCAAGTGAGTTTAGCCAGATTCAGATTGTTTGATATAGAGTCTTTTACGATAATTATTAGCTTTATTGGTATAAATAAAATCTTTGCAAGGCAATAACATTTTTCAATTATTTTTATCAGTATCTGACAAATCCATAACATAACTGATAGTGACAATGAGCTGAACAAATGTTGACGAAGCTACCAATGTATTTTTGTACAATAACAAACAATGGAAGTCGTCACTAAATTTTTCTAAATTCCAACACATTGTATGCTATCCAATCTTGTCAGATACCTTATTAGTCACATATGCAAATGTGGGTCCCCGAAGGCAAAGCCTTGGTAAATACGCAGGCCCCTAAGGAGTTAATGTTTTCAGCCATTAACTCGACCGAGCATTTATGAAATTCGTGCCCACGATCCGAACAAGATTACACGACGACGCTGTCATGTTTTCATTAACAGGGATGACGGAATTATAAATGTCCTCTATATATTTTTACACGATTATACTTCGTTGTTTCTACGAATGAGTACACAAACTATACGTCTACGGTAGAAAAAAATCTCATAATTACTGAGATTCATTTTCTTGTATTTCTACAAAAGCTGTTAATCAGATGCTTTAAACAAACAATTTGTTGGCAGATTTAGTACTCATAGAGTCCATTTTCTTCAATTAATGATTATAATTCATTGAATTTATAAATACATCATTAGTATTCCTCCCAGTTAAGTAGAAAATCTGTTGTAGAGAATCTGAAATTTAATATTGTTTTACTTCACCAAGTTTACTTTAGTTTAATTTTCAGTGTTGATTTATGTCGAAATATAACACCTAACTATTCTGACACCCCTATTTCCTCCCGCTCGTTACCTGGATGATAGCACCTCGGGCGTTCGTTGCGTCTTACACATCGGCTAGTTAATTCTGAACCTTGTTAATACATCGCATCTCCCTTATCACATCCAATTACACAAAGAACACGGGGGAAGGTGGAGGTCACGGAAAAGTGGGAAAATTGGCAGCAGGTAAACCGTATTTGCTAATGGAATACAGATGTGAAGATGAACATTCTGAGGTTTACCGAAATTCCGACGCGTTATTTCTCGTAACCTTAGACGTAGATGTTCATATATTCGTTACAAGTAAACAAGGAAACACGATTTTATACTCTGATTGACAATGTACTGTACTGTTAATGGATTACTGGAAAGAGATATGCTACTTCTAATTAGATCGTAATAAACAATGTTTTCCATAAATTTCATAGCAATGTTAACGTATTTGAAGCTTCATTTATCCACATCCCTTCAAAAGACAAACATTTACTTACTGAAAAAATATCTTAAACAATTAGAAAATCTATCAGAGTTTATTTATGAAACAAAATGTGTCATGTTTAAAGTACTATAAAATTTTAACAATATATAAACTAGAAAAGATTTAGCCGTTGCGTTCTTTCCAAGTCCCAGGACAAACACAATTCGAAACACAAATAGAGAAATGTTCACCAGAATTCGAGTCGTTTCGCTCGGAATAGTTCAAACGTTGAACGCAGCCGCGCTGGCGATGTGGCGCTAGTGGACTTTGGCACGGGGTACGCGGGGAGGGGAGATCGGAAGTGACGTTGCAGCCAGATAATAACCGTGGGCGGGCGGCGGCGCCCTAGTACAGTGCAGCTTCCGGGTCGCGCGACCCGCGAGCCACGGTAATCTTCGACGTACGTACGTAATTTCCCAAATTGAACAGTGAAATACATGAAACCGCTCTTACAATGTTGCTGTTTTTTATTTCAATTTAATTACTGTTTTTTTAAATATGCATTCTCAGCCTATTACCAAAAACATTTAAGGTCTAGAAATCGTTTATTTGGCTAAATAGTTTGCCTGAGGATTTAACCAACTGAAATAATTGTCCACTTTATTTACAGTCTAAATAGTTCCAACGCTATGCAAACAGAAGTGCGATAGGTTCGTTTATCAAAGAGAATACGTCAACATACCACGAAGGAAACCAGAAGATATATAGAATAACAAAGTATTTTGGTATTAAATTTAAAAATAATAATACGACTCCATTCATTGTATTGTCCACTGCACCCCTCACAATTCCGTGTAGTGACCCGGGGCGCGCCCGGTGGGTAAACAGTCGCTAAGTAACCGGTACACCTGATCGCAACACTCGTAACACCGGAGTGAGACTGCCCTCGCTGCAGCATAATGAAACGCAAACATTGTCAAGTGACGTTCTACTTCACATACTAAACGCCACTCGGAAATAATCGAACTTTGTTGAGTGACATCCTCGTGTTAATGAAAAAAAAAACTCAAATTAACTTTAAGCGTCGTTCAATACAACATTTAAAAGAGTGTAAAACAGCTTACTCAAACAATTTTTAACAGGAACTGTAAACAACATTGACTTGAAAAACAACCTTCTTCTTCGCAAGTCTTGAATATATTTGTGTAGTTAAAATGGATTCTGTTGACTGCTTCAATTAGAATAATATCGTCCATGACTTTGTACTACGTTTGGACCAATCAATATACAACTAATTCATTAACCAACATAAATTCATGTCTCCTGGAAGTAAACTTTACAATAACGCTTTTACAAACGTAAAACAATACGTTTAATCTATGATCTACGCATACCTTTTTATTGCCATTGTACCTTCATGTTTCATAAAGACCAAATCGTAAGCGATAAAAGTCATAATGTCCAGCATTACATCGTGTTGCCGGGACGACGTTAACCGGACGGTGGGCGAGTACGTGGCGGGAATACCTAATATGTGTTGATTAGCTTCCAGGTACGGGTATTAGTGAGATAGACACTTTGGTACGCCGTACTGAATACCTATGGAAATCCCTTAACCTCTGGAGATTATGCAGATGGAATAATATTATCTAACAACCCAGTCGCGTTATAAATTGCCAAGTTTAAGCATAATTTTTGTACCTGTCCTAACAAAATATTTTTTGTTGTGTATGCAAATTAGGTGATATTATTTAAACTTCATATCCGTTTCCGCAAACGTTTTCATTATATTCATTTCCACTGGGGTTTGGTTAAGTACTTGTCAATCTCAATCGTAATATTGAAGAGGTTATCTGAAATTCTATCACAATTGTCTCTACGCTCGACTAATGATCAATGATTCAGTTAAGAGATTTAATTAAGTTCTTATTTAACCTGATAATTTATTGAAGAAGCGTTAAATATAAAATATAATCGAAATATAATTTATATGTGTCATAGCCAGTTTCTTAGCTACGTTTAACTTATAATTTTTGGTTCGATAAATTCATGAAACGTGTATCCGAACTACATACCTTGAGTTTTACATAGGTCAACTTAACACTTATGAATCGCTTTGTAATGACAAAATTAGTGTAAACCTCAGAAACCCAGCATAAATCAGTTTGCTACATTTCTTAAATTGCATCTTAAAATTGTTGTTATTTATTTAATGAAACAGTCCGTGGTCTTATTTTCGTAAAAAATAAAAACTCAGACGAAAAAAATTTAAAATTCACCAGCCGTAAAAGGGCTTCTGGTAACTTCCAGTGAAATCTTTTATTTTGATATCGTTAATGTCCCCTTTTCGTTTAGTTATAGCAGCTCAATGTTGTGGAAGTGCGTGGAAAAGCCAAGATACGGCAGGAGCCCTACAAATCATAAATATTGCAAAGGACGTACCGATTTATTCCGGACAGTTTGAAATTTTTAAACGAAAAATCACATACGGCTATTTGGTGAAATAAATAAAATTGGAAATTTAACTCACCCTAAAAATTGTAGAGCGTTTTATAAACCAGCATTCGCTGTTATTTAAATACTTGACATGCATTTTTTAATTCATGTAAATAAAACTAGCCCAGACAAACTCGCATAGTATATTTGTAATAAAACGTGTAATAGGCCGTACATTAAGGACTTACAGAGCTCTGGGATATTTGAACAGTGGAACAGAAGTCATAGAGTAGCTAGTAGCGGTTCACTCCAGCTCTCGCTCGACGTTTCCATTTCCCGAATGTTGGTGGAATTTAAAAGTGTCTAAGCAAGTAATTGCTCTGCCAGTTACCGAGCGACGGATTGGTAAACTTTGTGGCTACACTGGTTTATCCCCGATTTTAAACCTTTACTAGTTATTTAAAAAAACAATGAAATATTTTCACGCTGAAGTAAAGACTATAAATAAGCGAAAAAATCGGTAAAGACAATTTTATTACAGTTCTTTAGTTATCTACAGTTTTTTAAAACACATTTTTGGCGTTGATGTTTATTTTTTTATAAAACTTAGACTCTAAAAAAGGAATCTCACTATCTCGTCAATTAACGAAACAAATTTACAATGGTATTTTTCATCTTAAGGATAACATAATCCTATGTAATTTCAAAGAATTATGATTGTACTGACATGTGCACATGTGAATACCAAAATTTAACGGCAATTAACAACAGTTGCATAAACGAAAAAAAACTGTTTGATGATCGAAATTGAACCGGTCCCCTTGGGGCGCAGCGGTCACTGATAGAAACGATTCCACTGTTTAAATAATCCAAAAATAACGAGCTAGCAATTAAATACAGCTTTGAGACAAATATTGATGGGTCTGAATGGGAGCTCACATCAAAGGAAGCGAACATACGCGCCTCATTCATTATAGATAATCCTTTCTGCGTAATTGTCAATATGTTTAGAAGCCGCGTGTGCGTCTGCATTCATTGGCACTGTACCTAACTTACTTTCTATAAGTTGAAAATGTTATCGATCTCATTTCCGGTGTTAAAACCAATGGATACGGTTGTTGTATTGACTTTAGTTATAAAACTCCATATTGAGGCATTCTGACAAGTATAGTGGCAACACATCCTTGCTGACGGTTGCTTTGAATAACATTATTATTATTGTCCAATGGAGTGAGCATAGTACAGTTTAAAGTATTTGCCGTAGAATCAGTAGTAGATTACAAAGAGGTATTGTAAATAGAAAATACAAAAACGGTTCAACTAAATGATCTAAAAAAAAGTAAATCTGTAAGTACAAGTTACTAATTCACCCTAAATGTCATTTGTATTGAAACGCATGGGTTTTAAAGGGCTTAATGATTGTGTTTTGAAAGCAGGGAATGTTGAATGTTTGTTTTAATTAAATTGGACCTCTATCGTAAGGTTTGCGTGGGATGGTCAATAAACGATTGTATATTTTGTTTTTAAATTATGAAACCTTAATCTATAGTGGACACAATTAGAATTGTCAAACATGCTTTTAAGCGTTCCTATGGCGAGTTTCCAATCATCTTTGAAGAAATAACCTTTATTTTATTAGCGTTCGATTCATGATATCTTTTAAGTCATCAATATAATTTTAATGTTTTCGAAAACAATTTGTAAACAAATTTAATAAAACTCACACCGAAATCCATTAAGCAAATAATGAAACTTTCAGAATCACTATAAAACCTTTTACCGTGCGTGGATTAAAATCCTTTTAGGTAAAAGTTACAACTGTAATCCCACTCTACCTACCATTAAAACGCCTCTACGTCAAATATCCCCACTAATACTGAATTCCACTAGGCTTATGTAAATCCGTAGCTGTAATTAGATCACTCTACTTTCAAATTTATGCATTTCAATTAGTTTAAGATTTTATAAATGACTAGCTGTTGCCATGCGACTTTATCCGCATGGAATTATAAAAATTTTATTTTATTGTTTACATGTGTCAAATTATCAATTGCAAATGTCAAAATGACATGACATGATGACAAAGCATAGCAACCTAGCTTCCTTGATGTTCGCAGCAACTTATGGTCTTTTTCCCACATTAGGGTTTTAATTCAAAATAATTACCCCTAAGTTTAATGGTGTGAAAATATATAGCCTAAAGCGTGACGTAAGTGTAGGGTTTTTTAGTAAAGAAAAAATTATTCAAAAATATTCTGTAATTGCTGACATCTTAGGCAACAAAGAAGTGTGTGTTTAAGCTTTATTATAATAGTATAGAAATTAACTTCTCTAATTAGTTAGTTAGTTCATCCTTGATCTAATTTATCATGGATCTTTGTTTACTTTACAAAACTATTTAAATTCTTTATTAAGACTGCAAATAATAGGTTATTATGGTATTCTGTAGGAAATGATAACTATTATACAATTATACCGGTCAAAGAGAACTACATATCGTTATTAGTAAACATATAGATTGACAACAATCTTACCCTTAATACTAAATTTATTGCTTTAAAATTGCATATGACCAATTTGAAGTAGCCGTATAATGTCGTTTGTCCTACATTTATGTTCGGTGTTAATTCGGGTACATTGTCTGACATTTTTCGGCTCTCTAATCTTGTTAAGCAAATCCAACGTAAGCGTGACGCGGGTCCCGGAATTGTGTTAGCACGTACGTTTTTTGTAGTGTTCCTCATTTACCTTTCCGACGGAATTTTATCGCATAAACAAAATTTTACTTCAGCCACCTTATATTCTTATAGCTTCGCAAATATGTGACTAGAATATTACTATAAGAGATACGAAAATTTTGTCGCCGAAAAACGTTAGCGGTGCTTTTTCTTACGAACATATATTGGATTATATTTTTAGTTTACTTGAGATACTTACCTTATCAACATAAAAAACCTTTATCACATACAAAATTACTTCTTCCAATTGATGTTAGTAACTACAGTATGTATATTCTTCGTATATCGTATCAATAACAGGCTAAATGAACTATTCCAATAGTTTGTCAACAAACAACGTATCACATAAATCCGAGACAGTACACAATCTTGGAGACTACCTACTTCAAATACCGGAGTCTGCATACGTCCCTCGTTTACCTCCGAGCTCATGCAGTATATAAAATCGAATACAGAGTTTAAAGCCTTCCCAGTTTGTAGTCGGGTATGTCATACTTAAGCCACGGAGTTGGCGAGTTATAACAAGACAAACTTGAATCTAGCCTCGCTAACAAGTCGCGCTACGGGCCGCAGTCGAATATTGTAATCGGCTTAGTTACTCCCACTCTTGCCTCGCAACCCTTGAATAGGATTAAATACTGGCGAACGAGACGCATGCGAGATAATTAATGTTGAAATTGTTAACTTATAAGCAGACTTATGCATATGTTGGAGTTATGTGTAGGCTCTGTCGAGTTCATTTCGTACGTGATTAAACTTCAATGTTCGTAAAGGATTGTTCACGTATCAAATGAACGACTCTTTTCGAACACTTTCCGAAATATTTCTTTGACTAAAATGATTATAAATTGAAGAAAATCCTCTCTAGAATAGAAGAAAAATTACTAGACATACATTATTGGAGACGTAGACTCTACAATTATCGGTTTGCCGTATTAAAACTGCGGAGTCCAAGCATCACCTTTATTCGCATCTTAAATGTCATAGATAATTGATTGCCCTTTTTATTTAGTGTTTCACGTAACAATACCTTGCTTAAAGATGTTTTAAAATAATTGTAAGTAAGTCTGGAAATGTTGAGTAGACTAGACTAGACATTAAAATTAACTAAGGTAACTAAACAAAGTTATAAGATTCTTTTCAATTAACTCAGGAGTTAACCACTTAATTTATTTCTTAATATTGAGCTGCACATCTTTACGTTTTAACAACGATTTAATTTTAACAAACAATATAAGTTTCGCAACAACATCGATCGAGGATCTCGTCTCGCCAGACTCAAGGCTTCGACAATAAAAGTTAAGTGCAGTCTTCCCTCCCCTAATCTTGAGAGTTACGTGAGGTATTAAGAATTTAGGAGACATCCGGGAAAGCCCCCCGTCATCGATTGGCCTCCGGATTGTTGTTTTTATAGCCTTTTCTGATTCTTAGCCTCGGCTACACCTGACGTTCGTAAATTTCATCGTTGAAGGCTGTCAGTTATTACAGGCTGTTAAAAGTAAGCTTCACTCAGCCCATTTTTTGACGACATTTTTGTATAATAGCTCTGCTTTACGTAGTGACATAATTATTTTTTATGTTTTTTCCTGTCTTAATGTACAATTTAAGAAAGGTGATTTTAAGATGGATTGTATATTTCAAATTAGCTATATTTTATTCTTTGACATAATAGAAAAACTTACATTTTCATGATTAATTTCAAAGAAAACTAGAGTATATCACAGGATCATTTATATCCAAAAGTATTATACTAAATACCATATACTATCTAATACAAATAATACATCTCAATAAATGACTTGTTCATAATTAACAAGACAACACTACAACTGAGGGCGTAGCAACCCGGCTACGGCGTAGGCAGTGACGGAATCACTAACATAAACATTCGCAGTAAAATCCCCCAACAGAGGTCGCAATTTATCGAGGGAAGCAGACGTATTAAAACGGGAAAAAAGAAGTCTGATGGGTATGTACTTTCATTTGGGTGCAGTAAAGTGAATGATCTGTGTAAATATGCGAGCTTGTGTCGTGTTCAGTGAGCAAACAGTGTAAAGGTTGTGATTCCTGTCTATATCGTTAGATGCACTAATGGATACAGTAATTGTTTAACAGTACAAAAAATAAATGTATTGTCTATTAATAAAACTGATAACCATTGACACACATTTTTTTCAATTCAGTTTTAAAATTCTAATAATTTGTATTTAATGAAAAATTCTGTTTTTTTTTTAGATTTTGATAATATGTAAATGTGACATTATCTGCAATATTTTAAAGGTCGATGTTGGAAGGGAAGGTTAAAGTGTCATATCCACAATCTAACGCTTAAGGCACGAGGAAGTTCAACTTTTATCAGATTTCAAACTTGAACCTTGTCATATTTGTAAACCAAATAGGATCAATTGAACGGTATATCTTTTGTTATTCCATTTGAAATAAAATATTTACAACACTTTACTTTAGAATATAAAAACTGGAAATAATATAGTACTTTTTTTGGGATATATTCAATTTCAGAAACTAAATCGAATTTGAATTGAGATCCTTTTTCAAGACAAAAATTTAGACTCGACTATGTTCATCGGACTCGGCTACAGCAAATCCATGCGTTACCAAGGCCTGCATACTTTTTTTACTATTCTGTATATTCTATTCGTATTTATAACGCTACGTTTGCTAAATTTGAAGATATTTTTATCTACACCAATAACTTCAAATGAGATTTACAATTAAATAGCACAAGCGTGTTCTTTGAATTGTTAAATCTGCGTTGAAATTAGTACAATCTTTGTACTATTTTATTTATTTAGTCTAGTAACTGTAGAGTACAGGTAACGATACATAAAACATGTAACACTCTTCGAGAAGGAATGTAGCGAACGCTGACTTTCTAATTAAGCCAGCCTGAGTTACGAGCGCCGATGTGACGCCGGATCAGGCAGCATGCATCGGAGGTACCTGTAATATTACCACTCTAATTTAAACTCTATCTAAAGCCAATAAAGTTCAATTTAGCAAGTGTAGTTTAATGTGTAGGTGATTTACAGGTGGAAGTGATTTATGTCGATGCACGCTAGCAAAAAGTTTAAATACATTTGGTTTCTAGTTCTAATTACGGATGCATTAAACGTTTCGTACATTCGATTGCTCAGGATTTATGGCTTTATATCTTATTATAAAAGACATTTTATGTTATGGTTATATTTAATTTTCTCCTATTAAAATGTGCTTAGTAAAATGTGCTAATAAAAATTGAAAACCGTCGCTTCGGTGTACACCGAACACATGCCGAATTATTTCCTTTTCATTTTTTTTAGTTATTTCTTTCTTTTTTCAAATATTTATTTCACCAATGACAAAATTCGACAACAGAAATCTAACCTAATACTTTGTAAAGTCAACAATTGTAATCCATTTGTACTATGTCCTTGAAAATTATGTACGAATAGAATTTAAAATGTCACCTTATTGAAAAGGTAACTTAAAGCAGGGAGTTGTAGGGTTGTTCCGACAACAACGACACTTATGTATGCAAAGCGTACATACATGACGGCGAAATATGTCAGCCGTAGACCTGATATATGATAGGCTTCACGGCTAGCTGTTAACTTATGGAGACCCTTATGTACTGCTAGTGATGTGCTCTATACTTCGATGTTTAAATGTATGCTACTAGCTTTGGTCCGTGACTTTGTTCACGTGGATTTTACAAACCAAAAGTAAGTGGCCTATGTGGTTTCCCAGGCTATCCTCTACGCCTTTGCCAAATTTCATCGAGATCTATTTAACAAGTTAGACTATAATCACCCATCCATTTAGACTTTCACATTTATTACGTTAGTAAGATTACCCATTATTATAACTAATTTTGAGTAAAACAATTTTGGCATATCAGTTAATTCTACTCTGTTTTTAACATTTGTTCCGGATTTATATTATCATTTTGTCTTTAAAGTTATTACAATTTCCTCTCAAATAATCATCTTTTCATTTCGTAAATCTTTTTTTATTTGTTCTTTTTATTCCTATGTTTATTTCAATTTCTTTCTATTTTAATAAACAAACACGGATTGTTTGGATCTTAAGGATAATATCTTTGCACTTATCTTTATCATAATTAAAAATAAAAAAATGGTTAATATGTGAACATCCCTAAGTCGGCCACTTCAACGGCGTGCTCAGAGCGGCGGCAAACGACTAATCTCCTGATATATCGCGCTCACCTTCCCTTATCTGAAGATTTGCGAAAAAAGTGCTCCTTTATTACGCTACTTGGATTACCTCTCAATACAACCGTCAAGACCCTTCATAATAAAAAGGGTTTCCTAATGCGCTTTTTTACTATGTATAAATCTTGCAGTTAAATCAGAAAGAATGAAGTTTAAAGTTAAATTAAAAATTTGTTGTAAAGTTGTATTATTTAATGGAAAGTAAAAATATTTAAAATCATCGTAAACTTAAAAAATATACACAAACATACTTCATATTTTTGTATATGAAAAAGTTGTTTTTTTTGTATGCATTGAAATAACACAAAAACCACTTAAAGGCTGCTATATAAGTGGCTCCATAGGCTATGTGTTTAATATTTGTTTACTTAATTTCACGCGGACGAAGTCACGAATAGCTAGTTAATAAATAAAACATGTGGATTTTTAAACGGCAAATGTCGACTTTAGAAGTCGTTATCGTGCAGCCGGGAACGCCCTAAGGATCGCGACGTCTTCACCGACAATAAATGCTTTGTCAAACTTCCTCCGTCTCCGGCCCTAAAGATAACCGACTTGTGTTTGTTTCGAAGCAACTCGGCCGCTTTATTCTTTTACATTTTGTCTTGACTTTCCGGATTTAACTGCACCTATCACTAGTATCAGTTGAATATCAGTACAATCCGCTTATAAACTTTCGAATACCTACTTATTTCTACGTATCTTTTTTAAGTTTCAATCTAGTTAAATGGACAAAAACTACAGAAAATATTAAATTTATTTGCCAATCTATACAAATATTTTAAAGCGGAAAAATTTGTATTTTTGTAAGTATTCGATTTACGTAACAACTACAGGCCGATTTTAAAAATTCTTTCACCATTAGAAAGGTAATTTATCTGTGAGTAATATAGGCTATAATTATACTGGCGAAGTCACGAGCAACAGGTAGTTTTCAATACTTCTAAAGTTTCAATGAATAACTCTTTGCATGGTTTTGTATTTCAGAATTAACTGTTTAGAAATGACGATTATCAAACATAACAATTTCTTAACATTACAAGCCTTTTACTGTCTTACTGTTGAAGTTATTGCAATTCAGTTAACAACAGTAAAACTTGTTTGTACGAGTAAACAATGGGGAAAGTTAAAATGAAATATCGAATTCTATCCATCGGGGCGTTATCAAGACGCCACTTACACGTTTCTCTCGCCCAACTAAAACTACTACTTGATTAATACGTGGGGTAGCGGCGAAATATATTTCGCGAGATAACGTAAGAATGACTAAGCGTTTCACATTATGCTAAACTCGGACTTCTTCGGTAACTTTACCCGGAACTAATAAATGTCTTCAACATGCAAACAGATATGTAGATAAAACTATAATTCATTTCAAATAAGAATACGTTGTTTAAAATATCATACCATACGTACTATTCCAATCTCAAACCAGTATATTGGTTAATTAGTGAAAATAAAATAAAAAAATAAACGAATTGATAACTACACATGTTTAAATGTCTGTTAAAAAAGCCAAACTTAATTTTCAAGAACTGTACTTTTGCATGTTTGTATACTAGAACATTTTTATCTAATAAATACTATACTATATAGGACGTAGCACATTAATTCACCTTTACCTTTTTAGAGGAGTTTTCAAAATGAAAATTCTTAAAACTTAACTACTGACGCTTACGTCTATAACACAGACCAGTCCGATAAGTCAAACAATAGCGAATAATTCGTACAAAGTAAAATGTCCTCTGGCGTCGGCAATAAACAAAGGTAGAAATTATAATCTCGTTTACACAGTCCCTTAAGCTGCTTTATGATGTTTGCTTAACAACAACCAGGCTAATGTATTCTAAAGCTGATGTTATATCATTATAAATTGGACATTAAAAAAAAAACAAATGATATATACAGGTAACGACCACTTTTACGCCAAGTGGAAAGAGCGGTTTGTAATTTTTTCTGTGTTTTTAAAGTAAAGATAATCAAAACCCTATTAAATTTACAATAGAGCTTACAATAAGGAATCTTTTTCCTTATAGAAATCTTCCAACATCTAATAGTACATTCTAAAAACTGTGTGCGTTGAACCAATCTCATGGTATATTCATAGAGTAATAAACTTACTATGATAATAACTCGAGAAAACTTTCATATTTTTCAACACGGACACAAATGGGTCAGCGCGTCTGCAAACATTGTTGAAGTGCTGTAACAATGGGTAAATGAGAATCAGTTGTCAGCTCCGGCTCTTGTGAAATCCTTTCAACAGTCATATTATAAAAGGCTTTAATGCTTAGTAATAAAAAAACCGTGTGATTAGTGAAAATAAGACTAGCTTTCGCCCGCGAATCCGTCTGCGTTGTATTAAAAACAAAAGTAAGTAGCCTATGTGTTCTTCCAGACTATGCTCTACATCTGTGCCAAATTCGATCCAAATCCGTTTAGGCTAACAAACATCCATCCATCCATCTAAACTTTCACATTTATAATATTAATAAGATTTACTAATCATCGGTATAATAAAGTCAGAAGAATAATTTCTAATTCATTCAACAAATTAAAGTTTCAAAAACATCATCTATTCCAGCGATATCATGTTAACAAGGAATGGTTTACTAATATTTTATTTCAATAATACTTTTGATGATTTTACTTCAAAATTTTAACATACCAATAAAGAGATCAACATCAATACTCATGTCTTATGCAGATTATACGTAAAACAATTCAAAACGATAAAGATATCATCCATTAAAATAATCCTAAATTATCTCTATAAAGTAATTTGTAAAATAAGTAAACAATGGTGGTACATAGCGGCACAATAGACAAAGCTGACTCGTTTCGAGTGTCATAAACCGCTGCGCAGTCATAGAACAATATAATAATTTAGGCGTTGTCGGAGAGAAGGCAGGGAGGGATCAGTGGCATTGTGTGCGCCGACGGGCCGTCTGCATCAAATCTGTTTTGTGAATCCCTTCCATGGGACGAAGGCTTAAAACCTCATTTAGCAGAATTTCAACGCCTCCACCACTTAACGTTATGACTGAAGAAAATTGTCGCACAATTTAAATAACTTTTAAGAGCCCTTCCTCGTTCTCCTCGATTTTTTAAAACGCAGACAACGTTTGATGTATAAATTTTCCAACTAGCGGACGACACGTAGTCTTCGTTAAGGTAAAATGGTACTCTGTTCAGTTATGAATCGAATTGTCTCGAATTCAGAAAGTCGCGTTCACAACTTCCTTAAACGTAAAGTTATCTAACATTAGAACATCGCGTGACATACAGTATTTATAAAGTTTTTATGATTTTCAACTGTATTTTACATTCATTAGACACAAAATAATAATGATTTCAGCAGAATTATCGGAGTTTACGTTACGTTTCATATAACACAATAGTGTAACATACTTGTTCAACATCACTTGAATCGGTAGACAATCAATGCGACAGGAATTGGAATCATTAGCTAATTAAACGTCCGAAACTCCCCCACGTAAATTACTAAAGCAAGTTACACATTAAACAGCGCCGGACTAATATGAGAGAGAACGTCAAAGGCATTCAGGTATCATACCTGAACTGAACACAAACAGTTTCTGAACTTAATTGGAAAGCGACCGGCGCTGGATGTATTTGTACAGCGCTCGCCGCGGCCGCTCTGTGTACCCAGCTCTCGTGCGACTTGTGTCAAAGACGGACCTTGTAAGTATGAGGTCCTTCTACTGACGAAAAATCCTTTGACAAAATGGTACCAAGACTTTAAAAGTATTAAAAAATATTGAGGAGAAAGCGTACATACGAATATTACGTGCAATGTGCAGAGCAGTACCAACTAAAATTGCATTATTGTTGTAATAAAGATACAAGATTTATTTATAGTTGCAGTTTAACGACACACTGTATCTGGACGTAAGAGGGGATAATAGACTGATCTTACCTCATCCGTGGCTTACATACAATACTATAATAGTTTTAAAAAAAACATATTGTTACATTATAAAATGCGATGTAGTAATTCCCATTGTGCTTCAAGTTGTAACAGAATTTAAAAACAGCGAGTTAGTGACGGTAGTTTGTACTTTTATGTTTTAAGTTTTAGTCAAGACATAGTTTGATAGTAACTTAGTAACTCCCAAAGTTGGAGCAATGTTATTCTTAGTCGAGTTTTATTCAACATTGTTGTTACTCATGGCTTTTTATTAGTTTTTGTCACTGGATTAACTTAAACTAAGTATTGCGTGATCTCTAAATTGCTATTAACAATAAGAAATATAAAAAAGGAAAAAAACATTTTGATTTTTCGGTCCATTTAAAAATAAATAACTAACAAATCTTAAGACGAAATCAGCTCGATACAGTTAGGTATAAATTTATCAAATCAATCGAAATTGACGAAACGACATAACTCATCAACATTTAATCCAATAGCCAATTAAGTAGAAAGCTACGAGACGAGACGTCATCGAGTTAATCAACAAAATACCCAACACGAAATTGGTTAATGGAGCTTATTGAAATCCGCCATCCTGCTAATCAATAAACATAAACGTCGGAATCAAAATCGGGCCGCGTAAAGTCAAGGACCGATACCCAAGGGGGAAAGTTCAAAGACATCGGATAGAGCTACTATTGGAAAGGTTAAGCATCCGTTTTAGACTGTACAGATGCTGAGCGTGTGACATCAAGCGATTATCGCTGAGGGCGTAAAATGAACGCGGCTCTAAGGCGGGGAATATATCTTTAAGAAAGATTAACGATCTTCAGGTAAGGAGAACGCTTGGGGTCGGGCTGTAATTAAACGCAATGGATTGAGCCTTCCCAAAGATTTAGATAGAGGGTAGGCGTCTAGCTGAGTTATGATTTCGCGCGAGATGTGATTGGCAACCCTTAATAAAGGACGTGAATCGACTTTTTGAAGATAACTTCGGTCATTACTCATAAAGTTCATCCCTTAAGAGAACACCATAAAGGTAACAATTAAAACATATAGTCTTTACAATGACATATAAAAATAAAACCCGGCACAAACTTGGCAAAATACAAAATAAAAAAAACAACTTACTCCCGATACTTAGTGCGAGCTTTTTAACTATTTTGATATATTCTGTGTTCTTAAAAGTTTTTTGTTAGTCTGTGCTATTTATTAATACTGTTTATCTTTATTTAAAACAACAGAAATGTTAGGAAAATATTAGAAAACGGAAGAAACAGTTACAACTCCCCATCAGTCGCTCTCTAGCTCAGTATTTTTCTAGTCGTCGCCACGGAACGTTCGATATCTTTACATAGTTGCCTAGGGAATTGAGTTTAATTGTTTTATAGTTATTTACAAGTATTGTTTATATGACCGTCCTTTTTTTTATTGAAATCATTTGTGTCGCAATATCTAACATTAGTTAGTCATTGTGTCATATTTTTAAAAATAATAAATTTTAACTATGTACACAATACGAGTTACTTAAATTATATGCATTAAAGTTTTAGAAAAGTTCATCTTCTTAGAAAGGATATGTTATACGTGTAAGTTGTAAAGAACCTTTTAGGGTATTTACATGGCCCGGGAGGTCACAATTCTTCCTTGCTTCGCGAAGCGTGACCAGGGTGTCACATATATTACCAGCCCTTACGCGCCCCTAACAGCCCTTTATTATTGTCTACAATATCCTTTTCCCTAACAGCCTATTTGCAATCACATGATTACAGTTAACTGAAAAAACATTACATGAAAATTTCCATTAGTATACAGTAATGCAAAAGAATGCATACCAGAGTAGTTTTATGTGCTCTTACTTTATCCAGTTGTAATTTACAGTAATAAAACCTTACTAAAAAAGAACGAAAAAAAAAAATTATTTATCACTACAATTTTTAATTAAACAAGAGACAGGTTAAGCCAATTCATTAGTCATTTATTCTTTCTTTTATATAGTAACTTGCTTTTGCCCGCGACTCAACTATTCTCTATATCCATACCAAATCCCATCAAGATCTGTTGAGTAGTTTAGGCTACAAACTATAACAAACATCCATCCAACTAAACTTTCGCATTTATAATATTAGCATGAAGTATGAAGTATCATATTTCTGTTTCACATTAGACTATATCATAACGATAAAATAGTTTTAAGTTACATCATTTGCCGCTTGATCAGCGGTCTAGGGTCAGATGGGTAGTTCGGTTAGCTCGTAATACAATCGGTTTATGAACTTATCAAATTTCATATCAATTAACACACATGTCGAACTTTCTTAGAATATTAAGTTACAACTAAGTTACCAATCTCAATATAAGACTACAATCTTATCTGAAAGATATGTACTATTTGTAAGTAGTTACATGGACCACCCTTAGAATTAATAATTAAAACTTGAAAAAGTGTAGAAATTGCCAAAGAAATATCTAGAATATCTAGTACACCGGTAGAGGTAGACCTAGAAAGAGATGAATGGCTTGCGTGAAAGTTGACATAATCAAGAAGGGAGTGATGATTGAGATGACGGATGGTAGAGTTATTTGGAGGACGAATACCCGATGCGCCGACCCTACGGGAGTAGGATTAGGTAGGGGAGATGAGTAACTACCTAACAATTTAACTGATACAGATGTTGCTTCTTATTCCCTTCTTCTAGAACTCAGAAGTAATATTTATAACCTAATCAATATTGTATCTAAACATTCGAGTATCAAGAAGGTTAATTCCCTCCAATTCGTCTATTAATGCAACTCGCTAGTACAGACAAGAGCATTGGCAGATCGATTGTCCGTCGGTCTGTCGCCGCACTAATCCGAAACATAGGCGGCAAGCTGTACCCCCGATGATATGTCAATTAGAGCATTGGATGCAGCTATAACGAAGTGAGCGACCGCTTGTGTCAGCTTGAAATTTCACAGCGAGCTTTGTCGTGTTTGACAAAGCCCCCTTTATAGTATTAACACTGTATAACTTAGAATTGCGGTCCATGTGAACGATATTCATACTGAAACCTTTGTAACATACGTTTGTTTAATACTACTGGAGTTCAAACGGAATCTTTGTAATAGATTTTTTTGTCGATTGCTGGATGTGAAAAATGGATGACGGCGTACAAGAGGTAACCCAGCTACTGATGATGTTTACTTATTTTTATAGATAGATAGAGTGATTAAATAAAAAGGTTTACATGTATAATATAGTAGAGACATACTGATAATTTTAGAGGTTTCTAATGTATTGTAAATAATTATATTTTTGTATCATCATTAGAACCGTGCGATTAATAGATGTGTATGCCCATTGCAAACACCGAGCACTGTTAGGGCGGCCATTTTGTCATTCGTGGTCAGTTCGATTTGAGTCGCGATGGAGTGCGTACGCGACCATGTGTTCGGTGGACGTCAATACAATTTAGACGCCAATTCAATATCTTAATCGAAATTAACGTTACGATCTATAATCATTTAGTGGAAATATGAATTGTGATATTGAGGATTACGACTACACCAACTATCAAGACAACTATTTTGTTGAAATACCTAAGTACCACGCCTACAAGAAGATGTCATAAATCACCCGATATTATCTGATGTTAGTCGAAAGACTTTAGATGTATAGAAACGTTTGTCAACGTGTAAAAAAAATAATTCTAAAGTAATAATTCAAATATTTAAAAGTAATTAGTTGTCTGTTCCTAAGTGCGTTCATACTGCGTCCCGTCACGTACGCAAATAGTCGGCGAGACAGAGTTTACTGTTCGGGCTCTAATTTAATTCCCCGTGTACTCGGACCGCCTAAAAAATAGCCTCATTTCAAATGCGAATGCAACGAACGTGCCCCATTTGAATCCTACACGAATGCAAATCGCCACCGGCCGTACTTGAGCTTTCATTTACCTTAATTAATAAACAGACATACAAAGGACCGGCCTTAATAAAGAACATGCGATTATCTACATTATGAGATGAAAAAGCAATAATGTTTTGAGTTATTCGACTGATATTCTTAAGCACATTGAAACTAAACGGACAACAAAATTAATTTTCAATTTTAAAGACGAAGAAAAAAAAGCCTGTTTTATTGAGTGTGTTATAGAGAATGTATTCAATTACAATATTCAAGTTCTTGTTACTATCGTAATAAATTATTGTTATTAACTATTTAATAACACTTGATAAAATACTACTACAAGTAAGTACTTCTCCTCTGTCGGATACGGGTAGGCAGCGCATCTGCAATTGCGGATGTCTATTAGCAGAGGTCGCTTCGCCATTTCGGCGGATTCAGGTGGCCGCTTGCTCGTTTGCCACCTTATGTTATAAAAAAAAGGAAATACTTTACATGTCTTTTTTTTTTTCTTATAATTCAGAATATAAAACAGTATTTGTATCTCTTTTATGGATATAAATCTGGCTAGAAAGTTTTAGTACACAGACTACTTTTAGTACAGAGAGTCTAAAGTTTTCCTGACAGTAAGTCAGTCTAGTCTACAATTAAGCAAGAAGACAGCAGACGGCGCGCGATAAAGCGCTCTGAATAAATGATGCGACAGCACACTCGGCCGCAAATAGCGCCGACCGCACGCTGCGAGCAATGATTTGTGCCTTAATACCTTAGCAAATACCCTTTGGATGGAATGGACATCGCACGCGAGCACAAAATCACACAATAACTATTAAAAGTACTAGCTTGAAATGTATTTGTATTTTTAACTATACATTTTAGTCTCTCCTTGACAAATTGTATTTGCTCTTTTTTCTTCTAATTGATATTTTAACGAAAATAATTAGGTTATAAGATAAATAACAGGACACGATCGTGTTTTATCAGAGTTTTTTATATATGTTAAAATAACTCAAAAACTACTAGGCCGATTTTAAAAATTCTTTCACTATAAAAAAAGCTACTTTATCAGTAACATAGTTGATATTTTTACATTTTTTTAAGTTTACATGGACGAAGTCGTGAGCAACAGATAGTAGTAGAAATAGCTTTATTGAATTTACGGTACAGATATTTCACTTTATATCCAAATTAGCGCGCACCCAACAAGCAATTTCCAAAGTCGTAACAGTGTAATACGCTATGATTTATACCTCGATGATATTTTATTGGGGCCATAAAACATCTCGAAACGGTTTCAAGGCAAAACCTTCCTATTATACTTTAGAACATATTTTCTTGGAGAGGACGAAATTACCTGACGTGATAATAAATGTCTGTGTGTATGCGTAAATACATCAGAAAAAAACAAATATTTTTAAAGTACTCATAAAAGACTGAAGTCCAAAACTTTCGTCCTTTTTTCTTAATAAACTAGAAATATACATTTTTTATTCAAAGTTTTAAAATAAATTTTTCATTTACATAACAGTAAATAAAAGAATCTGATGTTTTATTTAACAGTAACTTTAATGATAATGGTTTTATAACGACTTGTAGCACTTATGTAAAAACAAACAATAAATTGCCTTATGAGATAGTGCAAAAAGTGTTTTGCGCAAAGCGAAATAATATTTCTGTAGCTTTCTTATAAGAAAGTTAAAATATCTGGCACATTTGCCGTCTCCGTGTCGCCAGCGGCGTTATTCCTCCCTTGGGTGCCTAAAATGTTGCTCGAACAATAATGAAAATTCCAACTCGAACTAATTAAGATGAATTTAGGTTTTGTGATCTAAATAACTAAGTATCTTAATGTAGATGGACTGGATTTCAATGAACCTCGTAGCAAGGGCGTAACCAAAGTATATTTATTTGAAGTTAAAATATTTAAAATCATTAACATCAGATCACTAACTTACGAACATTATTTTTGTATTATTATTACGAACTTGTATTCGTAGCATACCTCTACGGTGGCGTAGCAACAGAACTTCCTACGAGTATTCACGTAACTTAATGTTAATATGTTAATTTATTTAACACCCATTTGTTTAGCTTTACACATAATAACGTTTTCTATTTTTAGAGCATACAAAATATAAAACCATCGGTTTTGCAAAAAGTAACATTTTAACGGCCATGTTTTGCTATCGAGCCTGTAATTGCCAAATTTATGTCGCCCAACACTAACGTAATTGTGGTCTGCGACATCACTCCAAATTAGATTCAATGGGAATGCGCAAAATGGCTGTCAGTGAAAGTTTACAAGCTTATATTTATGGTCGACAAACACTGAGGAAATGTTCATCTAATTGTCTATGCTTTTAACACTTATGTAGTTTATGGTTTATTTCTAACAGTAAAACAAGTAATATAACGTCTGTAGACATTAGGAAAGTATAGCATTATTTTCTCTTAAAGTCCTAATAGAATTTTAATCATGTTTAAAATATCTACCAACTTATCTATAACAAGTCACACTCTATATAAATATTGGAACTACAAGCAGGTTTTAAATGAAACAAAAACTACAGTGTAGTTTTACATTCTCTTTGAAAGTTCAGAAATAGTATTATCTCAGCGCCGGTGGTTTCTCCGTTTCTAAGGTAAACTCGCTTCGGGCATTCTCTTTCCTTTATAGCAAAATACACAACTACTTGAATTTTCGTAGCCTTAATCCTACGAAGTTAAACCTCTTCTTAACATTGGTATTAAAAAAACGCTCTAAAAAGTTAAAAAAAATCTCCAGATAAATAATTAACGATGTATGAGCAACTATGATACCTTATTTAAGTTCGAAAAATAAAAATTGAAAACCTAACTTTTGAATACTTAAATTAATTTTATTGACCTTCGATCATATTGTAATGTAATTTTAAAACGTATATACAACACTGAAAGAATAGATATGGAAAATAATTTTAATTTAACAAAGTATAGTAATACATGTTTTCGTAACTTTCTCTGATTTTAAATTTATAACTTCTGTCATACGTTAAGGTTGTCATAACTCTTGAATTCATGCAACTTGCCTAACAGTATATAAAGTTTATAAACTTTCTTCGCTGATAAGAACATCTCATGCGATTTACGTTCATGAAAATGTTAATACTTGTTAAAATATTTATGAAATTCTGCTTATAAACTTCAAATAAAACAAGCCAGCTAAATTTTTAAAATAACGATCTAAAAAACAAATATTTTTAATCAACTAATATTTGCAATATGGGTTTTTGATGAAAACATTGACCATAACCTCATCAATTTGAATACAGATACTACGTAACATACTAACATAATAAACTACGTAACATAAATAATTCGTAGAGGGGGTCTACGGCGTAGAAGTTGTAGCACCACACTGTTATTCGATCGTTGCTTTGTACTTTGCAGTTACCCCATTATTATCAAACACATTAGGCACATGTTTGCGAACATAATCAAACCATTTAAATACCAACTTGTCTCATAATAGACTGTATACTTATTTAGCGTAGTCTGAGCATCTAGCATAATCTAAAGCGAACAAATTAAGTATTTAATCTAGCGGAAACTATGTTAACTACGGCCAAAATATCCCATTAGGCTACGTTATAGTCCTCATCAACCTGTAAATTGTTCGTCCCAGACACTAACGCTTAGACTAACATGTACAGATAGGTACAGAATTATCCTGACATGTTACGTTTTTGTGGTTATAATGTACTTGTTAACTTAACAGAATTATTACATGCTTTTTCCTAGCTCAGTATTAATTTAGTATCTTTAAAAGTACTTGTAGTAACTTAAACCAATTTATGTCATTTACAATTGTTTTTTTTTTCTTTGTTAACCTACTCCTAAATAGATAATAACTATTAAATAACCTTTTTGCTTATATTTGAAATCTTACTAATATTGTAAACGCGAAAGTTTAGATGGATGGATGTTTGTTAGAGTTTACTGCCTAAACTGACGGACGGATCTCGATGAAAATTAGCAAAGATGCAGAGCATAGTCTAGAAGAACACTTAGGCTACTTATTTTTTTTTAATCCCACGCAGAACAAACCACAAAATAAAAAAGTAAAAAAACTTTTCCTACTTTCGACCGCGGGCACAAATGGGTCATCGTGACAGCCGACATTGATGTGACGTTACATTGGATAGATGAGGCCCACTTGTCACCGCGCGTGTCACATGTTTACAAGTGACAAGGCTCATATTACTCATACATCACACAATCATGCTGAGTGATGAAAACTCGAGCCTATTTGACTTAACGATTCTGTTTTTAATTTAAACGCTCGTCGCTTTTATAGGTCACTAGCTTTCGCCCATGACTCCGTCCGCGTGGAACTAAAACAAAAGTGAGTAGCCATGTGTTCTTTCAGACTATCCTCTACATCTATACCAAATTTCATCGAAATCCGTTAGGCCGTTTAGGCTACAAACCCTAACAAACATCTATCCATCTAAACTTTCACATTTATAATATTAATAATATATATAGTATGAAGTATGATTTAATACGAATGCACTGTTAAGCGTTCTTAATAATTTCCAAGCCTACTTTTTTATTTATTTAGTCATTTAATTCGGTTAAACTATAAGACGTAAACAATTAAAAAACTTATCTTTAAAAAACAAATGACAGTAAAATTAGTTGATTTAAAAAAGTACAAATAACATTCAATTTATGTCCATGTTACTGGTAATAAAATGATAATTATAATCGTGTTTTATACAAAGAACATTTGGAAAGCAAATTACTTTAGGGCATAAGCTGAAACAGTTCGCAATGAACGTAACATCAGGCCGTCTGTTGACGCCCGCGGCAACCTCTTTAATTTATTACCGAAATTAACGACACCAACTCCCGAAATACGCCTGAACATGAATTTAATCTTTTATCAGAAACAAGAAACAATCTGTAGAACTTTAGAACAAATAAAACAAATATCAGAAGCAAATATCGTTGTCATCCATATTTTAATCAACATTCGTTCATTAACCTAAAAAATACCCGATAACACGAAGTCTTCATTTCGATCAACAAAATGAGTACAAGAATCCAATTCAATGTTTCATGAATCTCATCTTGCTCGGATACGGAACTAATAAGGCTATTGTCGAATGTGATAGATAGGACAAAATAGTGTTATTTATTAGAACCTTTGATGTTAAAATGTGGTACTTAATACCAACTGAGATAAAATGATAATTATTTTCTATTTATGTATTTCGTGTGAAATAGTTTAGTTATACTTAATTTAACCTTCGTAGTGGTGATGTTTAGTACTGGCAGCTAAAATGTAAAAGAGGTATAAAAAGACCCTTCCGGTCAGAACACTCTCTCTTCCGTGGAGTCAGTGTAGCGAGTGGACTTTCGAGGAGCGGACCATGGGCCTGACCATGGAGAGTTAAGTAACCTATTTCATATTCACTGTAATACCTCTTAATAAATAACTGTAATAACCTTACCATTTGTACAAAGCTACCTTGTATATAAAAGTATATATGGGTTGTTGGACAAGTAATGTCAATCATGACAATTATGTGAATTGCATTTTATAATTTGTATTGGTTAATACTATTTATGAGATCTCTATAATATTGTGTTGTTTTACTAATTGAATTAATGAATATATGCTTCGTAAAGTTGCTTGTTGTTTCTATTCATATCCAGGTTTGCCTCACAAGGAAATGGTTAGCTGTCACTTTCATTTATTAACAGACGTCCATATTTAATATATTCCCATACAACTTCAAATGATTTTTGAAACTAAATTAGATGTTTGACTCTCTAAATTACTGTAGTTGTAGCATTTACTTATTGAATCTGAGTACGATTCTAACAAATGCATCAAGTAATTAAAGCACTTTGTAACCAAATAAAAGTAACACAAGCGACGTACAGCGATGTTCCCATGCAGTACAAAATGAAGGAGATTCACAAATGAACAATGCATCCATTGTTCGTTCAACAAAAGGATATACGGTATTAATTTACTCTGTGACAAATGGCCTATGTTGCTACGCTGACTATTGCACTTTTCCAGTACATCAACAGTATTTTCTTTCTCTTTGCAAAATTAGTTGCTTAATAACATCACCAATTCATTTCACAGCTCAAGTTACAGAGCGCATTGCTTTTGATTTCTATACTCTTTAAGATATCGTATACTAGTTGTTGCTCGCGACTACGTCCGCCCTTATAGCCCATGTCACTAATAACTTAATTTTTTAATGTTTAAAGAATTTTTGAAATCGCACCGGTAGTATTTTAGTTATTTCAATACTTTCGTTTTTTAAAGTATTAGTATGAATCTAACGACGATAAAAATACTTTACCATAGAGAATAAAAACATAGTAAAAATAACGTTTTATAAATATGAGGTATGAACTGGCTCATGAAATTGTTTTAAATTCAAAACGTTACATGCCAGTCGATTTCTATCAGTTGCCAGTAACATGCGACGGAAAGTAGGACATTGTGATTCGTATAGTTGTGAAATGTAAACATAATGAGAAGTATATAACTGCGGTGTAGACGAATTCGCATGTAACATGCGAAATGTTGGCAGAAATATCCACAATCTCGGAGCACGGAATGTGAGCCGACCTATTTATTAAAACGATATACGACTACACGTATGAAAGATTTCCGACATCGTAAAACCTCTGCGAGATACTGTATTTCATGTAAAAAAAGCGTATATAAAAACATCAACCGCGATCACAATATTTATAGCTCTGTTAAACATTGCGTAATAATAAAAGGTTAAGTCGATAAAAATGCACGATCGTCGTTAAATAAAGCATTAAAATTAAACGTACTTGTAATTTAAAAGTCATTTCATTTATTGGCTCAGTTGACAGAAAATTTAAATTAAAATATACCATGATTATGCTATTGCGCTGTTGCGAGAAAGTTTTGAATGTCACTTAATCCAAACAAATGATATCAAACCTTGAATGCCACGCTCGTGTAACTTCCCAACCAGCGCAAACAGTTTAAACAAAAAGCCTAACACTGAGATAACTTTTCACATTTTACAACGTGGACATAAAGCGGTGACCCATTAATCATAGTGAGAGAGCGAGCCATTGTTGCAGGTCTCCGACAATGCACCGACATTGCTCCGACAATACGCCGACAATGCGAACAGTTGTCAGCAATGGCTTTGTGCGATCCACTCGATGCATAGATCTGGCCTCCTACATTCAAACTGCTACGAGAAATGAAAATATCGCGATACATTACGATAGGAAGAGATTGAATGTTTCAATAGTGTTCGAGCATGCACCTGAAATTGAACTATCGCACGATTTTTTAATCTCAAGTTGATTCTTATGAGCTTATATCGTGCTCACACGACTCGATTTTTAGTTGGGCAACTAAACAGTTGAATTGGCAGCGAAACAATCGACAATCGCACAACTATGCGATAGTTTAGTCAAACGTGTGCGCCCGCTCTTTTTGTATCCTCTACTGACACTTCGATACAGCTTCGAGCTATAACAATAGCATAGGTTAAATGAAAAATAAATCTAAACTGTTGTCCATCAGTGTCGTATTTTGTCATATGAATTTATTCGAAATGACAGCAACGATCCGACATGAACTGACATAAACGAGTTGCCAGTAAAAAAAAGCAAGTTTCACATCGCGGCGTACCCGCTCACCGTGACAGTGGCCGAAAAAATAAAACGTATCAAACATCATACCGATACGAAATTTCAAACCATGTTAGTTTTAGAACAGAAGTGCAGTTTCTATACATAAATTGCATCGCTCTAGTACTATGTAACCTAAGAGCCAGCGACAGCCAGACCTATGTTATTTTATTATAGCTGAAACTTTTACACCTACATACATGTATCCTATAAAGGTAACAACGACCATAATATAGTAGCAACACCTAATATTACAATATTTTTAATCGAAGCATTATACATATCTATTTTAACAACATTTTTCAGATGCAGTGTCACACTGCAGAACGTTTCCACTTAATTTTAATATTCTCCAATACGACCGTAGTGACCTGTTCAAATACGATACAATAAGTACAGTCAGAGAAAATAACGTTGTTCCACCTTAAAATCTACAAGCGTTTGAACATTTTGAAACCAGTCGCCGAACAAACCAACTTCAACGCAGGTTATAAATGTACGAAAAAAAGTAGGGTAGGATACACGGCTAGTTTTTCTGTATTACAATCCCTTAATTTGCACCACTCAATGCTATCTAACCAGTTATTTGTAGGAAGAGGCGGAGTTTGCCTCGTTGCAACGAACAAGGTAATTTTACCAAAGTCGACCACCGCGGATTTCCGCGATTGTACAACAAAGGCCGCGACCTCAACAGTCGACGGTCACTGGACTTATACAATCTATGCGTTGCTCTGTTCTGAAATCTTACTTGTTCTTTGACTCACAACCACTAAAGAGGTTTTGTTATATCGAGATTAAGTTTTATTAATTAAAACAACCCTCACATTTTCCCTTGCCCTCTGTTTGATGCGCCGACATTTATCTAAATTATTGATCAGCTTACCTTGTTCTACTACAAAGGGAGGCTTACGTGAGATTAGGGTGTTGGAACAGTAAGCTTTCGAATGAAGTTGCGATAATACTGCTCTGAAAAGTGACGGCTCTGTTACACAATTAGCTGTAAATACTTCACGAAATTTACTAATATAAACTCTTTAAAGGAAAAAGCTCATGATTCAAATCGATTTATTTTCGATGAATTATACTTAAAAGCTATGTTACTTATTTAAACTGTACTTTAAAAATGCATAAAGACACACTGTCACACACTTAGTGAATATGACTAAACTTTATTAAGCGACTCCATAAGACGCTATTCTCTGAGTAAGGCCGACTCCATAAGACGCTAGTCTCTAGAGTAAGGCAGTATCAAAATACTAACTAAAAGTAGAGACAATAATTATGTAAATGTTGTCCCCTTAATTATTATGGAGACAATTAACTACAGCTTGTTTGACCGCAGCGCAATAAGCGTTTAAAATAATGTAAATATACAACTTTGCTGCAAAAAGAATGAGAGTCTCGCATATCTGTAGCGGCTACAACACAAGGGAACAATAATTTCACTTTTACAACTTGATTTTTTAAACCGCAACGTTTGTTATTTATCGTAACAATTAAAATAAAACAGATATATCAATTATTTCTCGTAACTTTATTTTAATGACTTCTTTTATTTTTCAATAATCTACTTTTAAAAAAGGGCTATTTAAATAGAGTATTTTAATTCTTAATAAGAAATTAATTGGGTCACAGAATAAAAGCCAATCGTAGTTGCAATATTCTTGAACAATAGACAAATGGGAACAGTTATTAACCACTGGCTCCTAGCTCTATGAAATCTTAGACCGGAATGAAAAGAAAAATTACAATGACTGCGCATTGCGGTCAGCGAGAGATTTTCTATCATCCCCTACCTCTAGATTTCATGTAATTTCTTTCAATGTTCTACAACAATACATAGATTGTTGGAAAGAAAATATTGTCAGTTATTAAAAAGAGGAGATGAGGTATATTTTAAGAGGAGGTTTATTTTTTCTTACTTATCTCATTTAGAGTTTGTTACCACTTAACACAAGAAAGGTTGAAGGGATCTAAATAAAATTTGGAACAGAAGTAGGTTATATTCTCTGAAAAGACATTGGTTATTATTTTTTCTTCTACGTAGACTAAAATACTGGTAATACCTAGTTAAAAATAAGACATATGATGATTGACTTTTTTAGTATCGCAGTTACAAAAACAGTTTATAGTCTACACATATCGTACTCTTGCATGTGACTTGTCTTTATATGACTGAGTATGAAGACGTACCAGTACTTACTAATTATTAGTCAATTTGGTCGTAAAACGTTCCGAAAAGCGCAGGGCACAAGCGCTTAAATAATTCATCTAAATGGCGGTATCATCAAATAACAGACCCCGAATGAAGGGAAACAGTACCGTTCTACGCAAATAGATGAAAATTTATCCGATCAAACAATACCCTCCCCCGCCCTTCTCCGCGTACCCGCGCTGCTCGTTTGCTACAGAGTAAATATCTTAAAGCAGCAAGTAATGTGTGCTTTAGACCAAATGTTTCGTATATTTCTATTAACTAGCTGTTGCTCACGACTTCGACCACGTATAAACGTCCACTTTTTAAAAGTGAAAGATTTTTTGAAATCGGAATAGTAGATTTTGAGTTATTTCAATACATACAAAAATACTACGATAAGCGAAACTCCAGCTGACGCCAATTGATTCTATCCTGATTGAGTTAAATTATGTGACCATAATTTTGAAACGTCCTTGTTTGATTGAATCAATAAACTTGAGGTCTGGTCTACCGATACATATGTACAGCTAACGACAACAATAGCCGCTTTGTTACCTAACTAAGGTACGGATCTATCAATTAACTCGGACAAATCACCGCTACAACGGCATTGTTCCGCCGACATTGGACAACTTTTTTTATAAAAGTTATAGAACCACAAAGGAGAATAACAACAATTTTTTTGACAATGAAATCTAGTCAAGTCAACAAGATGATTTTTTTTAATATATCATCGTCATCATTACTAGGATATGTCGCAACTGTTAGAGGTGACTAGGCTATAGTCAACCATACTGCGAGTTGGTTGACTTCACACATCTGTGAATTTCTTCTCCGATATGTGCAAGTTCCATCGCGATGTTGTAACATATGATTGAACAAAATTGATTTTGATACAAAATAAAACTGTTCAAATCGATCTCTATAACCTATTGGCCTAGAAAACTAGGGCATTCAAAACCACAAGTTGAATTACCTCCGCGATAGAAGAGTCGATTTTGCAAGCTATAGTACCAAGTTATCAAAACTATTGGCAGAAATGTCACGCTAATGGTATATTCACACGACACTGAACGTCGGTGCACTACAAGACTCGGTTTCATATTTTATTTCACTAGACTGACAAAATAACATAGATGAATGAAGCAAAAATATACGACGACCAATTAAACAAAGGTAAGGTGCCAGATATATGCACATGTACAGAATTGTTTAATTAATAGACCAGAAGTACACACAAAACAAAGAAATTGTCCATAAAATTGCTCACAACATACGAGAGGATGAAGTCTTTACGTTTGAATAGTTTCCAAACAAGCCAGACTGAAGTTAGACGGCTTAAGTTTATTCAAAGTACAATATAGTTAGTACGTGTAATGTAGAAGTTTGGCTTATGGCTTCCGCGGCTTATTATGTTTAACTACCTGCCAGTTGTGTACTGTAGTAACTTATAATCTATTTTATGTACAGATATAGTAACTTCTTTGTATAAAAGTAACAATATAAATCGTACTTTACACCATATAGGGAGTTATGAACAAATTGTAGAGTATACAGAAGCGTCTGTTCATTTAAGAGCATGACCACACCTGAAACTAAACTATCGCATAACTGTTTAGTCTCAGTTTGATTGTCTATATGGAGGTGCGCACACACAATCGCACAGCAGTTGTGCGATATTTTAGTCAAAGGTGTGGGCCCACTCTAAGAAGGTAAGTTTGCCTCTATTTAATTGTTAAAAACTTAAAAACGAATATCAACAAGCATATCTACTATTATAGTATATGAAATGACCTACGATGTTTTAGTAGTATACAGACGACATCAGAGCGCTATAAGTTAATATTAATACAGGTTACTGATTTACATTGAGCCCAGTAACGGCTTAGCTTCACGACTATGTACAAAGAGATTGGATACACCTGAACAATGGCCGTCGCAACACAATGGACGTGCTATTAATTAACTCTCACACAAATCGGCCATAAGTAGAGAATGTTACAGCGATAATACTTTCAACAGCTATAAATTTACATGGTTTTGTTTACTACTGTTTTTCCATAAATTTATAAATTGCAATAGAAATTGGACTATTTTTTATTAACTTTAAATAACATTAAATACCCAGGACTCAAAAATAAATCAAATATAAGTAAGCATCAATGATCGTAATGACGACAATAATGGCATTCCTCATGTTCACTTTGAGAAAACACTTTTTTTACAATGCAAACTCATCGTTAGACATACCTTCATCAGAAGTACTTATCAAAGTAAGGAATGTTAGACGTTAGTTTCGTAATAAATGATAAGTCTAGATCAAACTACTCTCTTACACGCACTATGAAGCCAGCTGGAGTACTAAGTAAACTCCAGTAGTGTAACCAGAGTGGAGAATGTTTGAAAACTATTCAAATATAAAGGCTCTATCTCTGAGTGCGGAGAAGTAATTAGTTTCGAAGATCCTACAATTAGCATAATTGAAAAGTTCTAAACTCAATTTCGTAGGTGTTTAAAATGGGACATTAATGTTGAAAAACTTAGATACTCTAGCGTCCTAAGAAAATTGTATCAAAATTTTGTCAAAACAAAATAATTTATGTGTTAAATGCATTTTTAATTCAGATCCAACTAAACCATGGATAAAATCAACACACAATTACTTATCAACAGCAAAAATATGTATACTCATTGCCAAAAATACTATATACAAGTACTGTACAAAAATCAGAGGCATGTTTACAATTTGTAATGAAAACAAAATATTAATTTGTGTTATCGACGATCCACAGGCAACGCTACGAGCAGAATTAATCTCTATATGCCAACACGCTATCTCAGAATATGCTGCCGAGTGTAATGAAACATTCCATTCTCATTGTCGAGAACATAGTTACAGAACTAACTTATGAAATATGTTATTATTTTAAAAGCATATGCAATGGTAGTTAGCTTAATTTGACCAACGTTTTTTTTTTTTTGAATCAAGAACACAACAAATCCTATAAATATAAACCGGAACACTAACGTTATTGTTTAAATAAATATATTTTATTAAATTCATCTTTTATATGCTTCGTAAAGATTACGAAACAGGCAGAAAAGCAAATTTAAAACAACCGATTGTTATTTAAATATTAAAAGAAAATAAAAACAAAACACGATCGAAACTGCCGCATTAAAATGTCAATAAAAGTCAAATCTAAATTGCGTACTCGTTCTTAACTTCACCACCATTATATTGTGAGTACACGCAGATATAATCTCCTTTCAGCAGACTTATTGTAAACTTGAAAGCTTTCGCGGCCCGTTGAGCTCCTTACAAACGAGTTATTAATCTGTCGACGGTGTTCGCAATTTAAAAAATAAACACCTTTTCTTTATATCTCGACTTTGAATATCAAATGTACCTTAAAACGTCTGACGATTTTATTCACGCCAAAGATCAAAATACGCCAAAAATGATTTAAAACGTATTATTTAAATGGTTAAATTCTTACGTGACATTCAGTTAAATACTTTTTTTCTACAAGAGACAATCTTATAACGCAAGGAATTTAAATTTTTTTCCAAAACTAGTAGATTTTTATTAATTTACTAATATTTCTTGTTCCATTACAACTAAGCTCTACGTTTCTATGTAGTATATGGATTTTTGACAATATTCTAATGGCGGGATTTGCACCCTTAACCTGATGATCGGAAATTCGTACCTCTAACCATTATGCTATTGGCGCATAATACTTTTATTGTCTCTGTACAATGTTTAAAAAGATACAGGTTAAATATAAATGTTACACGCTTTACATAATAAAAGAAAACAAACCGTAAAAATACGTTAACCTAACCTCATATACCTACAGCGTAGCCGAATTGGCTTCACTTAATAAAACGACAACAAAAATTCAGCCATAAGGGAATTACGTACTACGTTGTTTGAATAAAATGAGTGCAAAAATTTCCAACGCCCTTACATTTGCTCTGCGACATCGTATTATAAGATAATCTTTGACTATAGAGAAACGGACTAGACAAAAAGCCAGCATTGTAAACAATTTCTACCGTTTTTCGCGCGAAATGATGTAAAAATGCTAATCAAACGTGTGTATGTCAAACTAGCACTTAGTTAAAATTAAAATTTACTCACAAAGTACAGCATAGAAGAATGCAAATTTAGAACTTAATGTTACTTTTTTGACAATCGGCAATTAAAGTGCTTTACTGGTCCTGTCTCTTAAAACTCAAAGCATACAGGCCTACCAAGACGTGGCGTGAAATTGCCTCCGGATGAGATACGAAGATGCACCTAAATATAATACCCACGTACACTTTCACGTTATAAAAATGTTAGAAAGTTCCATTCTATGAACTTAGAATGGGATGATAAAATTGAGAACGTTTTTAAAAAATAGCTTGGTACATTAGACATCGTTTCACTGATACTATGTTTGTCAAGTGAAAATATTGACATTTCTTTACGTCAGAAGTTCTCCCGTTGTTTTCTAACACATAATTAAAATTCATAACCTAGATTTTATCTAAATGTATCATTCCATGTAGTCTTTACTAAAGCGTAAACGTAGGCATTTATTTCTTACCTGCAACGTTCCTCAGGAACAGGAATATCAGCATAAAAGTTTCAGCGAAAACTGCAATTCTATTGAGCCATTTTATGAGCAAGCTATCGACTATTCCGCAGAGAAATGCGAAATTAATCTTGCTCCACATTAATCTTCTCATTGTATTTAATCTCAATATTTAATACTCATATTTTATGTAGACGTATTTTCCATGTTCCATATACTGTCTTGATTTTAATATTATTTTTGGGTAACACCGTAATACCGAAATACCGTGTAATCTCTGAAACAGTTGCTCCTATTTCGACTAGACTTTCACTGACGGGTAGCTGACATAGACGGATATATTATAGGCTACTTTTTATCTTAATATTGCGTGGACAAAGTTGCGGGCAACAGCTGGTTTGCAAATAATTTTAGAAACCAATCAACAGATTTTAATGAAAGTTTGTAAGTTAGATTTGAATGTATATAAACATATAAAATAATGGTAGATGTAATATATAATTCGCTACCATATTTACCACTTTCCTATACTTTCTTAAGTATAGGAAAGACTCTTGTCAATAGCCTCCTTATGCTCCAAGTTCAATAAACCAAAGTGCAAATGAATTTACAAACAAAACATATCGCTGTTAAACAACCATTACCTCTCAATTAGTTTAGTTAAGCCGAAGTACAGCGCACGTTGCAGGCAAGCCGCGCATAAATTAGTCTTGTTAAGTGCAGTACAGGAATTTAATCCTCATATTTCGTCTGCTCTGGGGTTCGGCATATCTTTTCGGGGCTAAAGCTAGCATTGCACAAACGAAATTGAACTTTACCTGCCACACACAAGATCATATATCCCTTGGTAATCAATTCTATCGTTTCATATTAAGATAACCCTATAAAAATACGTCGATATTGAAGACCTTAATAATAGCCTCTTACGTTTCAAATTCGTTTGTTTATTTGATATGAATACAACCTTCTTTGCATTAGAGATTTGAAAGTTTAATGGTGTTCATTATTTGGTAAATGAAATCGGATTACCAGACCCAGTCTAAGTCTGATCTGACTAAAATATTAAATTTTTAATCTTCTATGAACGTAATGTTTAAACTAAATTTCTGTGTATCTCGGAAAACTTTTTTTTATTTTGCAACAAACAAAAAAAAACCAAAACACATCACCATCATCATCATCACTCCCTTCTTGAAGGTGACATGATCAAGAAGGGAGTGATGACTGAGATGATGGATGATAGTTATTGGATGACGAAAACCCTGAGCGCCGACCTTACGGGAGTAGGATAAGGCAGGGGAGATGATGAACAAAATATAAATATTTATATCTTCATGAAATTTCCTTATTTGTGATTTTTTTACCTTACTGTAAAACGCATTAAATGAAAATCTTCTGGTAAAAGAAACTGGCAAATTTTGTTCTAGATTAGTTATCATTTATTATTTTATTTAGGTATATTAGTATTGTTTATTCATTAGACATTCTGATTTAAGCTGATAGAAGGCTGGAAGTTTCAAAGTAGAGGCTCTGAGGAGGTTGGGAGTCCTTTGTATTGTGCTAGTTGTAATTTCCTAGCAGACGAGCCGCGCGACAATCCCGACTTATCTTTGTTCCTTGACTACACTTTCCCTTGGGCTTCCGTATTTCCATCAATGCATTTGCAACCCACCACAACTCTATACCCTTCGTATTAGAGTTAAAATTCCTTTAAATTGGAGTAACTAGAACTGGTTGTAAGACGTGGCTTGATTTATGTCGCAACTTCACAACTTTTGTAGTCGCTTTCATTCCACACAGCCGAGAGCAAAGCAACTGGTTTGTTTGCGTTCTTTATATTCCCATTTCACTTTGTTCAGAGCACGCTCGTTGAGGGTCTTGTAAATTAAATTCAATTTATAAGCACCAACAACTGCATTACGCTTACGGGGCGCTTGGTTTAGCTGCAAAGAGTCTTGTTGTTTGAGTTTCTCTATTCATTTGTAGAAACAAATGAATATGGAATATGATGCAACTGTCTGGTAACAGCAATTTTATAGCAAGAATATTGCTAAAATGTCAAGCTCTAGTTTTTTGTGCCATATTCAGAGATAGATTGGTACAACCAGAATGTTAAACTTACTTAACGTAATTTGACCCGTATAAGGTTTTAAAAAAGCTGAAAAAGCTTTCGCAACTAACTATAACTGGTAGTGTGAAATATTGTAATGTGTCAAACCATCTATTCCAAAAACAGTCTCTAATATTCAGCAACATTTTCTTGTTTGAATAATTTTATTATTCGTACCTTGTGTTGAACATTGAGGCATGTAGTTCTGTCCACGCGGCGAGACGATTCCCATTCGTTTGTTATTTATACGTCTATCTCCGTGGGGGTCGGAAAATACCACCGTCAGACGCCACGCTCGGCACCGCAACGCCACAACGGCATAGATGCTAAACGCTCGCAATAAATACTACTAATACTTCTGAATACATTTAAATTACAACGGACATTCCTATCCCATGTCCCACACGGTCTGCAGCAAAGATAAACGTTTAAAGGAATCATTGCAAGAGACAAATGAAAACTTTTACGTCATTAGTAAAGATCTTTTTTAAATACGGCGATATCTGTATATCTATACTAGTATTATAAAGAGGAAAGATTTGTTTTTAGTTTTGAATTCATGTAAAAACTCAAACGCAGCCGATTTAAAAAAATTTTAATCATTAGAAAGGTAACTCATCTGTGAGTATACTTTACTCTGTCTACATTTAGATTTTGTTAATTCCATGCGGACGAAGTAGCGAGCACAGCAAGTCATTAATAAAGCTATCTCTGTCATCTTATTAGTAAAAAATATAAAAACAAATGTTTGGTATACAGTTGTTACGAAAGTTGCGATTCAGGTTCACGCGTTTCTCACTTTTTAATTAAACACTGATTACAGAAGATTTTCTTCAACATTCGATTGTCTACGGACTTGAATACTTACATCTGTATTCAGATCTCGAAGTCGAGGAGCCTGTAAATTATAATCGCCGTTAAGGAAACGTCTGCTTTAGTTCACTCGGCGATTTAAACAAAGACATCACGTGCCAACAAATGATAAAATAAATTTCGAACATTCCCCCATTACAAAGCTAATGGACTGTATCTCTAATGTTAGGGAATAAAAGATCCTTCGATTAGAAACTTTATGTTTGCAGCTGCCTACCCCCTCAGTGCAGTCTGTGAACCATGGAACTCTTACAAAAAAACATTTAAAAAAAATGGTAATCCGTCAAAGACACTAGTATTGAACTTGGTAATATTGTGTGTGATTTTGTGATACTAATATTCAAATAATTAGTCAATAATTGGATCAACAAGTATGTGAATATAAGAGAGTTTAACTACCGCTCTGAAAAAGCTTCAATATTCAACGCTATCGAAACTTTTAAATTAAAATTGGCGGCACCACAAAAAGTCGAAGTGACGGAATTTCGACTACAATATGTTTGGCCGTGGCCATAGTCCACAGTTAATTGCCATGACCGTGGATGTTCGACAGGCCAGGCCACGGTTAAATAATTACTAATAAAATAAAAAGGAGGAATAACGAAATTGAAACGCCTTTTCAGGTCCAACGTGGCGTTAAAATTAAAAAAATGGCGAAAATTGACGGGCGAAGTGAAAACATATAAATCTGAGGGCTAGCGGAAAATTAAAAAGCGTCCCGGGGCGGCGCGACGTCGCAGACACGCAGTTTGTTACCACATCGGATGTGGTTTAAGTTACGATGAAAATTGTCCTAATATCGACTCGTGGAACTATGTCCAAAATTTCAACTTGAATTTTCATACACCTTAAAATTCAAAGCATTTTTAATATGACAAATTGTACTTTATAAATAGTGTTATCAAAAACTAGGCAAATGATTAAAGCTGTGAGCCTCTGTACCATGACTAAATAACATTATTTTAAATTCTAAATAACAACATTCAACATTCGAAATAAGATTATTTATAAAAATTACCTACATCAACTAGCGTCTAGTAAAACAGTGACACACAGACATGAATCCATAAATTTTCTACTAATACATTCACGACAAAGATAGTATTCGCAGCAATTTTTTTACTTTCATTCTTACATAACACTTCAACATTCTCGTAAGTATACTTAGTCGCGTACAAAGTGCGTGGAATGCTTTTAAAATCACGCCAAATAGGTCAGTTATCGAGATGTAATCGGCAATTCCTTCATACAACCCGCAATTCCGATTGCTTCCCACCGTTTACGTTAATGATGCACTAATGCGTTTGCAGTGTTACCATTACGCGGCCGACTCATTAGTACAATGCCATTATTAAGCCCCCACTCGAAATGCAACAGAGAGCCGATATTGAAAATTATATTTTTTTATTACATTTGTTATTGTGCCGGCACGAAACAGGAAATTGGTTCCAACAGATTTTCCTCAAACCAATTTACGTGTAGATTAAGCTTTGATGTTTTTTTGTTTGTTTTCTTTGCCTTAACTAATACAGTTTACTTATTAAAATGAAACTTCACTACTATGTCTTTGTAACTGTCCATATTTTTTAGGGTTCAAAAAAGAAAGATGTCGGAAATATTCTCTTACACACATTTGGAGCTCAATGTTGAATTGCGACCTTAATAAAGACCCTTTTTGCTATTGTACATACATAATATTATTATTGTACAGTTAAAATAAATTTTGGACAAAAATTTATACAGTAAAATATACACAAGCCTTAAAACTGCAGTGGCAACCCTTCATAAAGTATTCCAAACGCTGTTCGCGGATTACGACCATCTTTAGATTTATGGCAACCCGCTGTCCGCCATATTGTTCCAAATTTAAAAATATTTATTTTAACCCTCATTCACATAAATATACCCAACGAGGCCATCAGGAAACCGTTCGGTTTCGCAATGAGTGGACTTCGGAGACTTTCCTTTTCAGATTTTATGTTTTCGGGTTGAATATAAAACTCATTATTGAGACCGCATTTACAAAACAAACCAATATCGACATTTATTACGAAACTTCCTTGGTTTGTTTCATTCTTATACTTCCGAACAAAATAACCAAAATAACTTCTCGTGACGGATCACATGAAAAATAGAAAAGTGATAGGTACATTGTAAAATATTTTCAGAATTGTAATAAAGTACTTCCATGTTGAAAATCAGAATTATTAATTAGAAGGGATTTGTACACGTCAAATGTAAGAAGCATGTATCAGTTTTAGTCAGACATCGCACAAGCAAATCCCCCGTTTGATATTACGAAAGATGCTGATCATAACATTAGTAAGTCTTTGAATGTTAATCACTTTAACGTAAAGTAAAACCTATTACCAAATTCATGAGTTTATAACTAGGTTCAAGAAGAATTGAATAACCAAATTCACCACTGCCTTATGTAATTAAATAAGGAAAAAAAAAAGAAATACCATCGCTAAAAGATATAATTTTATCATTCAAATATCTGGCGCCGTTTTATACTGAGACATTCCCAGATTACGTCGGAATCTTATTTATTCCTTAGGAAATTCAATTGTAACCTATGCAGTCAAATCGGATTCACAATGAAATGAGTGACAATATTCAATCTACATTTAGATTTGTATTGTAGATTGAATACCGATAAAAGTACACATAGTACGTATAGCAGACCCGTTAGGGTCTTCCTTATTACTACGCCAGTTTACAACAAGATATTACAATAGAATGTGCTATGAGAGAAAGAAACAATATCTTACTAATTCTACTAATACTAATATTATAAATGCGAAAGTTTAGATGGATGGATGTTTGTTAGAGTTTGTAGCCTAAACGGCTGAACGGATTTCGATGAAATTTGGTATAGATGTAGAGGATAGTCTGGAAGAACACATAGCTCACTATTGTTTTTTTTAATTCCACGCGGACGGAGTCGCAGGCAAAAGCTAGTATAAATATTTTTTTATATGCCTATTCCTGATATTAATAGGGTTTTACAAAATTGTAACAAAATTCCTTTTAAAATTAACAAATTATTGCTAAAACTGCTATTATAGTTGATCTTAGAAAATTTTCTATGTATAAAACATTTTCACGGAAGAGCAATGTAAAATTTTTCTTAATTTACATAAAATATTCATTAAAATGACTTAAACAGCCGACTAAGGGATATAATAAATTCGCACCTTCTGCTCGTTGTCTCTTTGACTGCATACGTAATTTAATTACTTTAAAGGAGAAACTTCATGACCATATATTTAACAATATTCTTACACAATAGTCCTTAATACGTTTTATAGCTCCAGTATCTCTTTTTTATGATTTGCACGATTTGTCGGCATATACAACGCTGTGTTTTATTTTTAACAAGCTAACGGTACGGCTTCATCCGCATGGAATTATAAAAAAATATTTTATTGTTTACATTTGTCAAATTCTCAATTGCAAATGTCATTACCATTACCATAATAAACTTGCTTCCTAATGTTGGGAGCTTGTAGTTTATGGTCCCTTTCCTACGTGGAGGTTTTTCCAATGTATTTACTCCGTAAGTTTAAAAGCCTTATAATATATAGCCTAAAGCGTGTAAAAGACTTTTTATTAAAGAAAGGACTATTCAAAAATATGCTGTGGTTGTTGACATTCTACGTCACAAAGTTGTGTGTATCATATTAGTATAGAAGTAGTATAAATAATTTGTCTTCAGTTTAGGTTTAAATATTCCTCTTAATTGAATTTGATCACTATTCGTTATAATAAATTATATTTAGCTATAAAACAATAAAATAAGTTTACCATCGAAATGTAATTTTTATTTTTATTAAATCTTATTCCTCATTTTATCCTTTTTTCACTTTAAAATTTTATTAGTAAACAAGTCCACTAATCATTCCGCGATAATTTTGCGCAAATTCTAATAAAATCTTCAATCGCTCATTACGTTAAGACGTCAAAGTTTTCAAGTCGTGATAAAATTTAGTCTAACAAGACGTCACAAGAAAACGAATAGAATCGACAACTTAGAAGAGGGTCGACATAGACATGACGTTTCCAGGTTAACTCCATTAAGCTATTTGCTGGAGCCTTTTAAAGATGTTACTTTCAAAACTTAATCTTTGTAAATCAAACTTCAACTGTTTAATGTTTCTAACCTTTGAGAGTTTAAACATGATTTACTAACAAGTGACGGCCAAGACACCAGTTCTACGAATTCTTAGCTCTATGTGCCGACGATCTTGTTTGATGAAAATTCATCAAAGATTACATAATATAGATTTAATAGCTATTGCCCGCGACTTCGTTCGCGTGGTATTTTTTTCCCCTCGGGAACCGGACATTTCTCGGGGATGAACCTTATCCCATGTTTACTCCGGAATTTGTTTTATATCTATGCCAAACTTCAATAAGATATGTTGAACCGTTGCAGAATGATCGACTAAACATTAAAAAAATAAATCAACGAATCCCACGGGAACCGTAACTATTCCTATAAATAAATAAGGATAAAAATTAGCCTATGTGTTCTTCCAGACTATGCTCTAAACCTGTGCCAACTTTCATTGAGATCCGTTCAGACGTTTAGGCTACAAACGCTAACAAACATCCATCCATCCATCGTAACTTTCGCACTTATAATATTTATATTTATTATATGATCATTTACGAATATATGATATGATAAAAGCACAAATCAAATAAATTTACAAGTACGTAAAACTTAACGAGATGTGATCGCCCATTGTGATCTTTACAAACGATGGACGGTAATGTTTTAATTTGTACCGACAAATCCAAACATTTAAGTTTAACATACAGATAAAACAATATTTATTAATTCCAGAAGAAGAAATGAAAATAATTTTACATAATCATTTTGAAGTAAATGTTTTCATTACATGTTCGGAGACAAGAGTCTAATCTCGCTCGTCCGGACTCCAAGCCCGCGCCCGCGGCCGTCTCTCTGAATTAAATTATGTCTTTCCATGAATATTATACAGGATGTCGCAATCTTTTTACATTATTTAAATCAACCTCGACTTTGAAATATCACTCGATTTATCATAATTTCAGCTTTTTTATCGTTTGTTTATAAATTAATTTCATTTCTATCTACTTTTCCGCCTTTTACTATAATATTATCTAACGTAATATAACCTCAACACAAACCTCATACAGATATGTACTTTTATAAATGAAATATGCAAACAAATGTTTTGAGATGTTCTATCAAGTGCTAAATAAAATAAAACAGCAAAAACTATTTTGACGTTTGCTGAACTGTACAACACGACAGACTACTCAATACATAGTAAAGTAAAATAAAGAAAAAAGCAACACCAATGAATATTTGTCACCAAAAGCTGGCGTAGCAATAAGTATGTACGTACTACGCGACTTGCAACGCCGTTCCTCTGACGGCGGAGTTTTTTATCGTCGAGCCGAGATAAATGTCCGGTTAACGGGGGTCCAACATTGATTTATATGGGACGTCCGTCAGGGCAACGAATTACGAAGGCAGCGATGTAAATCACCTGACGTCCAAGCTGAATCGATACACGCCTAATAGGTTTTCTATAAAAAACACGAAAACACAGTATTTGTTTGCGTCATCTAATCATTTTTCGTCGAATGATTATTCTCAAGTAAATTAATTTACAGAATTATAACACTTAAAAAACGGCTAAAGTTTTATTTCTAGACAAATTAATTGTCTTTAGTATTAACTCTTACAACCATAATAATAGACTAGATAGATTTTGTGTGACGCGAAAAAAAAACAATTTTGAAAAATGGAGCAGTTGTGGTCCCAAATAAAGTCTTAAGAATTATTATTTAAAAAAAGAACGTTAAAAGTTAACATTTTCTTAAATAAGGATAAGGAAAATCACTTTGAATAAAAAACGTTTTACGATGCTTCAATCTTTGGCGCGTAAACTTAAAAGCAACAACCGACTCTTGAAATATTAAAACAAGAATTAACATAAAAGAACGAAGTGGCTGGAACATTATGGGGCTGATGTTTATTGGCGCAGCACGTTGGGTGTCAAAACTTTTTTATACGTGAAACTTGACGTTCATAAAACATGTTCAGGTGGATTAAAAGGGGCGACAGGCGGTTCGGGGGTTATGTCTGCGTTCACGTTAAATGACACGTCTTTATTTACCGCCTACCCAAGTCATTTCAACGTATGCATAAATCCCTGATCGTACCTTCCTCATTTTCATTTCAAAATATACTCGCGGTATATTTACACTTACTCCATAATAATTTTAGACTTAGTCTTAAAATAAATTAAGAATTTAAAACTTGTTAAAAAACCATAATTTTTTGAACAGAAAACCTTTTCTTCTTCTTCTCAGAACATGGGATAAGAACGCAACGGACAAACAAACATGTATAGATTTACTAGCTTTCGCCCGCGACTCCGGAATAAAAAAAAAACAAAAGCGAATATCCGATGTATCCTTCCAGACTTTGCTCTAGATTTATGCCTATTTCCTTTCAGGTTCGTTCAGCTATTGAGGCTAAAAAATCTACAAAACATGCATCCATCCAAACGTTCCCTTTTATATTAATAGTAAGATTTATTTGGTTTATGATAATTCAATATTAAATATCATCAAAGATTTTTCTGTTGCACAATTAAGAGAGTGCACTACACACTACACAGTTCATGTTGATGCAGTTTCCAGTTTGCTGCGTTTGTAGGTCGGCATAAAGAAAACGACGCATTCACAAAAAAAAAACTGCGCTGTCACATCACTCGAGCATAGACAATGCGTCGACGTGTCACCGGCTTTCATTACAGAAACACTACCGACTCTATGTCCAGAGAGACATGTAATTGGTATATCTCGATTCCATTTCGAACTCTATCACTATGACTTTAAGGTTGTTTTTAAGTTTTATATATTGCCAGCGTAATGCAGCTTTGAAATTACAAGCGATATAAGTGTGAAGCTAACACTTTTACTATCATTTACATTACATCGTTTGTAATCAATACTGTATCAAGATTTTACGACTATAACAATCAAAAATGTTTTATCCATTTTAAACCCAGTCACTTCACCACTTATGTTCAAGAAATGAGATTAGTTAATTTAAAAGTATGTGGCAACATCATATTTGACAATTGAAAAATTGTGTACTTTTAGACAACTTATTTAATACAACACTTCTCGTCAAGACTCAAGTTACGCGCCAATCTATCCATACTTCTAGTGACATTGACAGCTAGGGACGTGACGTTTATGCCGATAATCTAGAGTTGCGCCAATACTATAGCACGGTACTAATTTTATTCCTAACAGTACTCACCTTTAAAGATAGTAAAGTTAATCAGAAAAACAAATTCATTTTCACCTCAATTTATTTTCATTGAATAATCCACTTTTAACTGTACACAAAAATTTCCCTTTTTTAATAAACATTGACTAATGCAAAACACTTAATTCATTTATATCATAAAGTGTAATACGTTGAATTAACGAGGCATCGTTTTTCTACCCTCCGCTGCAAGTCGAAGGGTGTTTCGAGATTTCCTGCTTGTAATTTTTCTCGGGCATATTGCAGTGGCTGCTTGCGCCCAATAACGCGCTCAACATCCGTACTATAACTCAAGGGCTAAATTAAACTTTTTGCTACAAAACTTCACTTGTCACGTGTTGCTGGCACTTATGGATTGAATTTTCCCGCCATTCAAGGTTCAGTAAAAGTCTAATACAGAATGTATTTAAATTGATTTATTTGAATAAGATTTAGTTTAAGAATCTGGGTGCGCAGTGCACTCTGTTTAATTGCCAAGCTTTTATAGACACTAACTAAAATTCTTAAGTTTTATGACTAACACACTTTTGTAGGGAAAGCGAGACTCGGCAGTCCTTTTTATATTTTATACTAGCTCGCGACTTCGCACGCGTGAAATTCAAAAATAATAAAAAATGTAGCCTATTTATTAATAGTTCCTAAACATTAGTAATAATAAAATATAGCCTATGTTACTCACAGATAAATTACCTTTCTAACGG
>NW_013525381.1:871883-887320 GCF_000836215.1 Papilio polytes | reverse complement strand
TTTTATATTTTTTGTGGCTTTATTTATTTACTTAATAAAATTATCTTACTTAAGGACCTTATTTATCTAACAATTGTTATAGAATGGAAGCGTACACAGAAATGTAACAAAATATAGGTAGTAAAAAAACTTAAATACAAACCTAAGTACCTTGGTAAAGCGCGTAATACTAGATAAACTAATTGTATCTAATACATTAATATCTTGTAAAGTTTACATACTGCGCACATACAGAGTGATTCTTAACATAAAGAATCACAAGCTTTGTGGTAGAGAAGCCCAGCAGCTGTCAATTAAGAGCAAAGTATTATGCCCGATTTATTCTAAGTTGTGAAATTATACATTTTTGACTTCTCTACAAACATCTTAAGAAAGTTCATCAACATTCGATTTCAAAAATATGTTTCTTTCCGGAACTGCTTTTTGCTTTCATTTTTCACTTTCCCGTCTCTATAGATCCATAGTGTGAAAGTTACCGGGGATATTCTAAGCTTCGCCTTGGGATCAAAATGTCTTCAATTTTACATTAAATACGTGCCTCATTTACTGTAAATATTTGACTTGTGTTTTGGTCGTAGAGCCTACACACCGAAAATATTGCCGTAAAAAAATGCTAGGCGCGTATAATTTTTTGATCATTTGAATTTTCTCTCAGATCCGCCTCGCAAGTTTTTATATGCGAAAAACTGGCATGAAATGTGTTGAACTGGTTAGAATCGTTTGATTTATAATGATGTGAAGTAAAAAAAGTTTCATAAACTTTTAGCCAATACTGTAAGTTAACAGAAAAGAGTACGTAGTCCAGTCCAAAGCCTGTCGTCCGGGTAACATCCGGTCTGACCGGAAGTCATTTCAAAACCGGAAAATCGCCAATCTCCTCGCGCTACCTGACTCGTTTTTATCACACTTTCAGCTTACATGTGCGATTCTATTTTTTAATCTATACTTAAATAGTATCGTAAAATTACATACGTATGCCGAATTAAACACCTTTTATTTCTCTGAACAGGCACTTTTGGAGCAAACTGTCTTGGTAACAAGAGGTGAATCTCAAATGTTTGTGTCTCAGATCAGATCTGGGGACCTAGCACGAAAATTCACTCGAAAGTATTAGTATCGTCATCTACAGATGAATACATGACGTCGCGACATAATGTATAAACCAACGTTAAAAAGCGAGTATCATAAATAATTACCAACCTAAACTACACATATTTCTATTAAGGCACTAGCTTCCGCCCGCGACTCCGTCCGCGGGGTAATAATAAAAACAAAAGAAAGTAGCCATGTATTCTTCTAGACTATCCTTTACATCGATTCCGAATTTAATCCAGATCCGTTCAGCCTTTTGACTACAAACTCTAACAAACATCCATCAATCCAAACATTCAAAATTATAATAATAGTAAGATGTACATAATGCATTAATGCATAATGCAATAACTTATAAAAATTCGTAAAAGTTTAAAAAAAGTGCCATCTAGCACATAAACCTGAAAACATAGAAAGGTTACAAGAAATTGAATTGATATGAATACAAACATTTGACCCTAGAGGGCGCATCTCTAATTTTGTCTAACATGAAAACAGTCTACAAAAATGTTAAAATGGGACTGTGTAATTCCTGAAAAAATAGTGACACCATAAAAAAAAAACATGTAACTATTACTAATTTATTTTACTAACAACTAAATACTAAAAATAGATTAAATTTCGTCAATCAATTTGAATCTGTTATGTTGTGGCTCAGGTATGACATTATAGTATTTTTTGAATATATTCTGATTAGTTCTACCACCATAATTCCGCTGCACCCATGTATGATCCCAGTTTGGGTCAAACTTCTCACATGTTACAATCACCTTCCCCGCTTCCATAGCAAATAATGTTCCATTACGTCCAAACCCAACCTAAAATGGAAACAATTGAGTTTTTATTATGAAATATGATAAAAGTAAGAAAATGACTAGGATTACAGGTTTTGTGACTAATCATTATTAATTAATAATTTGCTACTTCAAATTGAGATTTAAATTGTAAACTATCGTTTGCCGAGCAAACCTTACTGTTACATTTACTTTGGCAATGTTCAATTTAGAGAATATATCAGTGAAGATATACAGTATAGATTTAGATAATAAGTTGTTCTTCCTTACATTTAAACCTGGATGGAATCTTGTAGTTCTTTGGGTAGCTAAAATTTTTCCAGCTGGTACTATGTGACCATCCTGCACTTTCCAACCTCTGTGCTTTGGCCTTACTTTACAGTTTGTATTCTTAGTACTGCCTCCTGTCTTTTTACTGGCATTACGGATGAAATCTACAATGAAAGTTAAATATAGTAAAACTGACATAACCTTTAAGTACAACAACTTGCAAAAACATACCCGCGAAGACTGTTACTGGTTTCTTGTTTAGTAACCAGTAGATTGACATTATTTGGGAATTAATTACACTGCTTAAACCGTACACTGACTTTTATTGTGATTTCAATTTTATAATATCTTCCTCCACTGCATTACACCTTTACTTTGTTGACAGTTTGATAGTGACAGTGACTAATAAATTTGAATTGACATTTTTACTTTGACATTGACAGAATGTCAATGAATTGATATTTTTTTATTCATAGTGTTTGATAATGTCGCCGTTAAAAGAGATTTTTATAAAGCCTGGCAAAAATGTTTTTTGGGCAACATACTCACATGTTGTTTTTAATGTTAGGGAGCAAAAGAGCAGCATAATTATTTAATTATGACTGGGAATAGGACCATCTTCCTACATTATGAATCGATAATAATAGAAAAAAATATATGAAACTACTTTTAGCGAATTTGATCAGTTTATTTAAATATCAACAATATGCGTGCAGTCAAGTTACAGTGCATAATATATAGCAATCTTCATTATACATTGATATCTCTATAGTAAGCAAAAGGGAGCTTTTCTCTTCATAAGGAAAAATGTAACATAGAAAGGAAATTTTGGTTTCGTTGTTTGCCTTGAATAGACTACAAAACTCCGGAATCAATTTGAAAAATTCTTTCACCTTTGGGATGTAACACAATCCCTAGGTGACGTAAATTATATTTATTGCTAGATTTTTTAAGTTCTGTACAGAAGAAAGCGCAAGTAAAGCTACCTTATTATGTTTTTAAAGAACAAGTCATATAGTTTTGAAGTTAATAATCATTTGACGAAGATGTGTTTATTTAATTTGTAATGTTCAAGGATACAGAGACGGAAGTGGGCTGTAGTTTAAATTCAAACTAATAACGACTACATGATACTAATTCCTTGTTAGGTGGGTTTGTGTGTACACCGATCAACCTTAAAAACTTTTTAAATAATGTTTTTACATTTTTAAATTCGCCTAATATCGTAGCGTTTAAAAATTACCGATTAGTATTTTACAGTTGTTTAAAAAAGTGTAACAAGATTGATACGCAACAGCCCTAATGACATTGGATATTAATTATTTATCACAATATCACTTGTGCGACGAGTCAGTGTTACTTTATTACGGAGTGACTTTTATACTGGACGGTTGTTAATACGCAGTTAGCGGCATAACCCTTTTTATATTTCTATTCAGATTTGACAATGATTTTATTATTAATTTTCACTACTGTGCTATTTATAATATTAATATCGTGGTTTAATTTGTTATGGGATGCGAAAACGAATGATGTTAAGGGTCCTCTACCTTTACCTTTGATCGGCAATGGACTCGACTTTGTCGTTAAACCAACAGGCATGTATATTTGATTATTTTATTTTATAACATATAAACATATAGGTTTTAAGTGATTAATAGTATTAATTTCACTTATGTGTACTGGTAATAGATAACAGACTACAATATAAAGTTATTACGATAAAGTAGACCGACAAATTCGTTTTATTTTATTTATAAATAAATTGAATTAAAAATACAAATCTCAGTTTCCTAATACCATTGATATGTACAGTCACCTTCGTTCTCGGTATTCAATTTACAACAAAAAATGAAGATAATAATAAAAGAGATTTGTTGATCTCCTCTCGCTACTGCCATAAAAAAGGGATCCAATAAAGCATGTATCCCTTTTTTATCTCTTAAATTAGGACAACTTTTCTTAAAAAAGTTAATACGGTGTAACTTTTCATGGTAAAGCCCTATAATTTTATGCATGTCACGATTTTAATGCTATGTTAGTATATTTTTAACATTCAAATGACTAAAATTTATTTTTATTCTTATAATGTAGGGTCCAATTGTCTATTATATTATGTCAATCAGATTTTAAAAGCTACTATTCCAATTGATGCGAATGTTCCAATTATTACAGAGTTTTTGAATCTACTTCATCGTCTCCAGCAACGATACGGAGAAGCTGTTCGTGTTCATCTATTTTCAAGTCGATACATTGTGTTGTTCCATCCAAGATACATCGAAGTTAGTATTTCTTTTTTTATTCTTCTTAGACTCCACCTCATGAAGTCATAAATAATATTAAAATTCTCAAGAGTGCTATATACATACAGAGTGCATTTAGTGTGACAGAAATGTTTTTATCTTAAGACTTTAATTTTTGCATCTAAAATCTCATTTAAGTTTTAATTTCAAGTATGTGTAGATGTTGTTTAGTGTAAGTCGAAGAGATAAAGTCGTATTGCTAAAAAACGAGTTACTACTTTAAGCGTAGGACACATTGCTACCGTTGAGCTTCTAAAGCCTTTAAATATTTTTAACAAAGTTGTGAAGGCAATAAAATGTCAAATAAATGTTGTAAGTAAATAATATATACAAGTTCAAAAACGTACAATGGTTTTTATTACCATAAAATGTTCGTTATAATTATAACAGACAAACATGGGCATAATATCTACTACTATAACTATCACGATAGCATTCTCGATGTCATTGCGCAAGGTCGGATTAAAAAAAAGATGCAATATTGCAATAAAAATGTAAATTAATTTTTATAGAATGAATGTTTACGCAGCGGAAGATTGAATTGTTATGCAAATGGTCAGTAGATAAAACTTGATCAAGGTTTTTCAAATTGCACCTACTCACTCGTACTTGAAGGCTAAGTACAAATTGTCACCTACATCATATAAAAATATAATATACTAGCTGTTGCTCGCGTCTTCGTTCGCGTGAATAAAAAATATAGCCTATGTTACTCAGTGATAACATAGCTTTTTAACGGTACAAGAATTTTTGAAATCGCTCCAGTAGAATTTGAGTTATTTCAGTACATTTTATGACTTCTGTCGTGTTCTGGCCTGATGCTTGAAGAAGCCTAATGGGTTTGGGTAAGAGCGATTACGATACATACAAATAACTGTAATAAATGTTTTGTAAGTAATTATTTTATTTTAGGGGATAGTGTCTCACTCTGAAATAATAACAAAAGGTCGATCATACTCTTTCTTACGGGCTTGGCTTGGCGATGGACTTCTAACATCCACAGGTAAATAAAATTTATTAAATGCCTATTACGTAAACTTTTATATGTAACTCTTTTTTACTCGTTACTGTCTTATCTTTAGTGAATTCAATTTACAAATATGACTTACAAATTTTAACATACTAGGCGCTTAGGGTAGGATGGATAATATATTTTAATTTTAACAAAACAATTTTAGGTTCAAAATGGCGTTCCCATCGCAAGTTCTTGACACCGGCTTTTCATTTTAATATCCTCCAAAACTTCATTTCCGTGTTTTGGAAAAACGAACAAATCCTACGAGATAATTTAATGAAATCCGCTGACGGGGAGACTGATGTGAACATATTCCCGATGATCGCTTTAGCAGCTTTGGACAATGTCACTGGTAAATTATTCATTTATTTCATATATTTCTTTCGTGGACCGTAAGTTTCATCATCATCATCACCAGCTCACTATACGTCCCCACCGAGGGGCTCGGAGACTACCCTAAGTTCGAGTAACTAGGCCATAGTCAACCACGCAGGCCAAATGCAAGCCCGGGTCATAAGTTTGTATTCCAGAAATTTCTGTACATACTGATAATAAGACACCATATTATCATTAATCTTAATCCTCGATAAAAAAAATAGGTATTTAACCAACACTTTCTTTTAAAACAAGCCAAGCGTGTTTAATTTGATACCACGTTAACCACATTCCGCATTTTACTCCACACTTACGGAATTTTTATTGTTTGGCAAATCCGATATTTTCATAAGAATATTACTATTACTAATATATTTTATTTACAGAATCAATAATGGGAATGTCGTTCAATGCACAAAAAGACAAAGAATCAAAATATGTAAAAGCGATATCAGAGTAAGTATTCAAATACATATTAATATTTCCATTTAGCTGTTAGAAGCGAAATTATGTCCGTATCTTTTATAGCAAAAGTCAACATCGCGTCGTTTTCAGTATTTACTTTCAAAATGGAACACAGCGAACGAAGCCGACTGTACATACCTTGAACATTTTATCTCATTTCATGCAACTAATAAAACATTTTTTACAACTTTACAAATGTTATTTTAGAATAAGTTCCGTCGTCGCTCTCAGAATGCGGAATCCGTTTATAGCTGAAGAAACGGTTTTTAATTTATCTACCTATAGGAAAATACAAGATAACGCTATAAATGTTCTCCATTCGCACACTAAAAAAGTCATAGAAATACGACGAGAGGAACTCAAGAAAGCAAACATTACATCTCTGGCAGGCTCGACAGATATAGGTGAATAAAAAATCCGTATATTTTAAACATTAATTTATAAGTAGGAAAAATATGTGTCCGTGACTGTTGATATCCTATTTCATAAATGTCAAGAAACCAGATGTCAAGAAATATACCCCAATAGATATAGATTTATTTGTTATAAAGTGACATGATTAAGAATTAAAAAAGGCATTTGATATGTCGAATTGTAGATTCATTTTGAAGCCAAAAATATATTATTCCGACCTCATACATAGATTAATTAAATTACAGAGAAATCAAACAATACTAACCACAGTATACAGGAATCAGAAAATACTTTTATACTAAGACTTCATTTTAAAACAAAACAATATTTTTTTTTTAGGTATTAAAAACAAACATGCGTTCCTCGATCTCCTATTACTTTCTGAAATCGATGGTAAGAAAATCAACGATGATTTGATAAGAGAAGAAGTGGATACATTCATGTTTGAGGTAAATTCTTGAGAATACGCATTATGCAAATTGTTGTTTTAATAAGTCTTAATAAAAATAAGTATTATGACTAAATGTCCAACGCATTTAAACCAGTTTTTTGTACGTAACGATATTTCCAGGGCCACGACACGACAACGTCCGCAATCTCCTTCACACTCTACTGTATGTCAAAATACAAAGATGTACAAGAAAAACTTTTCGACGAACAAAAGTCTATATTCTCAGACGATTTATACAAAGATGCCTCATATAGGTATAATCGTTTTTAATATGTATTTTTAGATGTGTTTTAATATATTGACCTTGACATATACAATAATTAAGCCACAAATTACTTATATCGCTGTGTGAATAAAAAATGGCTAAAAACCTATTCTACCTGTCTATGATCGCTACATCTAAATGTTTTTTGGAGTAAAGAATATCGTAATACTTTAAATGCGGAAGTTTAGATGGATAGATGTTTGTTAGAGTTTGTAATCTAAATGGCTGAACCGATATCGATGAAATTTGACATATATGTAGAGGATATGTTTTTTTTAATTCCGCACGGACCGAGACGCGGGCGAAAGCTAGTCTGTTATAGTTGAAACATTACGTTGCATAACGACATACACATTTATTAATTTCAGTGAATTGGGTCAGATGAAATATTTAGAGCAGGTTATCAAAGAGTCTCTCAGACTGTATCCTTCGGTACCTTTAATAGAACGAATGATAACAAGAGATGTAGGTACGTATTATTGCATAAAATCACCATAAAAACCATCATTAAAACTTAAATTGCATTATATCTACATTACGAGATGTTTTTTATCGTTTTTTAGAAGTAGCGGGTTTGAAACTTAAGGCAAATACATCAGTTATTATAGATATATTCCATATGCAAAGATTGGAAGAGTACTACAAGGATCCAATGGAGTTTAAACCAGAAAGGTTTGAGTCAACAGTTGTAAGGAATCCCTTCAGTTGGATTCCTTTTAGTGCTGGACCCAGGAACTGTATTGGTGAATAGAATTTATGCATCTATAATATTATAAAGAGAAAAGATTTGTATTTTTGAATGTATTGAAATGACTCAAAAACTACTGGCACGATTTAAAAAATTCCTTCACCATTAAAAAGCTACGTTATTACTAAGAAACATAGACTATATTTTTAAATTTTAAGTGTCCAAAAAGTCGTTTACAGTGTTATTATTGTAGGCACTATACAAAGGGCGAATTATTTTGTTGTACCAAAATGTTTTTTAATTTTAAAAATATCTACGTAATTAACAATGTTTTTGATTGTAATTTTTTACACAAAAATATAAATGAGCATTCTCAGAATTGTCAAAACAATAGACAAAAGATAATATCTTTTTACATTGATAACTTATAAGGCAAATCCTGTATGTTAGTTGAAAATATAATAATTAATTAAGAATGTAAAAAATAACTAAAAATGTGTCTATATTTATAAATAATGTTTTAACATAAAAGTAAAAATCAAGTTAATGTTTTTTACAGGTCAGAAGTTCGCCATTTTAGAAATGAAAGTGACACTCTCGGGAATTATACGGCATTTTGAGTTATTTCCTTCTAAACTGGAACCGGAATTTACATCCGATCTCATACTGCGACCTGAAAATGGACTTTTCGTCAAACTGAGGCCGCGAAAAAATCTTTAATTTGTTTCCATTTTAAAATATGTGACATGCGGGGGGCGCCGTGTAATTGCTAATAACTTATCATAGACACCAACTAAAATTACTAGGTTTTACATTAGATTTAACGAATTTTTGTAGAGAAAGTGAGGTGAAGTGATATATTTTATAGTTTTAATGGGATAAATGCATTTTTTTTTTTTGTATAAATATCTAACATTGACTTTCATGGTTCTATTGAGTAAAATAACTTGACATGTTTACATTATTTATCCTTAACCTAGTAATCATTAGCTAATACGCTACACCAAACATCTGAGACATTTTAATTAATTAAAATAACACAGACCTTTCGCTCCGTATGTATTGCATAAACTTTAAAATATTTTTGATTGAGTGTTGCTAATAAGTAAATTAACTATTATGATTATTACTTCACGGAAATAGTTTATTCGATTGCATTAATCTACTACTTATTTCGTTTAATAAATGCATACTATCAAGTATTTACAGTACAATATATTTTAAGCAGTGGTAGAGTCCGCTTTAACATCATGCACGTCGGGACATGGGTCGGCTGGCTCGGTGTAATACCACGACCACACGGAAGACAGACGTGAAGTGGGTGCAATTCCGCGTTTCTTTTGATGTGATGCTGATGGCCTAGATTTAAGCTTAAGGGTAGGCAACGCATCTGCAATTGTAGATGTCTATGAGTAGCGGTCACTTCGCCATTTCAGGGGAATCAGGTGGCCGCTTATGATAAAAAAAACAGTGTTGCTGAAAACAAAGTCGGTCCTATGGCAATATAAGCACGTGCAAAGGGCACGGGAAGTAAGGAGGTACGTCGAGCCAGATTGTTTTAGCCTAGAGCCATCCCCTCAACTCACCTATCACCAGTACTGAACCTCTCCTTGACTATTGCCTTTAATTGCATTGCCATTTGGAAAGCAAAAAATCCATCCAGTCTATAGACTGATTCTTGTATCCAAAATACTATTTTCACGAATTAAATATTATAAGTAAGTCTTTTCCTCTGTGGCTAGCTTTAGTTTTGTTCACTCTTTGAATCCCAGTCCTTACTGTCAGTGTCAAAATCAAAACTAGTGGTATGTCAATTGTCAAACAATAATCAATAAAAACTTAAAAACATCGCACTTCGGTAATATTATGAGGTAAAGGCGTATTTTACAGTAAAGAAATACCATAATCTATTTGTAAAAAAACGCAATGGCCTCAGAAGCTTTGAACATTTCTCGGCGAAATTTGAATGAAGTGTTGGGTGAAAAATCTACGAAATATTTCAATCATATGAAGCAATGGTTTCGCATGAAGCTAACTAAAGAAGAATTTGACGCCGAAGCACGGGCATTATTGACTTTAGATCAAGTACATTATCATAACGAATTTCTACTTGCACTTCTTAATAAGGTGGAAGGTTTAGCTGAAACTTCAATTACCATTGCGCAAGAAAGAGCGAACTCACAGCATCGGAACAGTAGACGGCATAAGAGAAATTCTCGTGCATCAGAAAGGACAAACTTCGAGCCAGTTGACTTGCTGGAGTATTTACCTTCAAACTCTCCGCCTGGCGCAGGAAGTGATGGTGTTAAATATGCAACACAAGTAAACTATTATCTTTTTAAAACACAATCGTTACTCGGGATTTAATAATTATTAATCTATAACAATTAATTTGAAATCTATAACAAGAAATTTTCATAATTGACTTTAAAAGTACAAAGTACTTTTATTTATTTTCAGGAAATATTTTTGCCAGACCATGCATTAGTAGTTGGTCGTTTCATGCTAGCAGCGTGGGAACTAGGATTAGAAGGGGCTGACGATGAAGCCGCAGATCTCATAGTTGTTGCTGTACAACATTTCCTCAAAAACATTATAAGTGCAGTTATCTCCCAACGAAAAGGCTATAAGACACGAAATAAGCATTTCAAGTATGACATTGGTGGTGATGTGCCTAATATGTGGCTTCGTAATACAAATAAACTCTACGACCCACAGAGTGAAGGTCGAGTTTGTTTAGATGATAGCACTGATGCCTTAGGTCCCCGTTGCCCACCTACAATCGATGAAGTTGAACAATCGGCTGCTCTTGAAATTGCTTGCAGGTAAGGCTCTGTCAATAGCATTTATTTCACCAAACCAAATATATTTATAGTAACTTAATTACACTGCACAATACACACACAGACTCACCTCACAGCGAAAACACACATACACCACACAAATGGATGACATTCCAAATAGCGGAATGTCATCAATAAAAAAGGATCAGCGATACACTCCACACCTTTTTGATCTAATTAGGATTCAAAAAAAAACTAATATATTTTGACATTTACATTTCATGCATGAAGGTTTTCTCCAATTTATTCACTCTTCATGACATAAGTTGGTAGTTATATTAAAAATTAATTATGTAAAAAGCATGTTGTGATTGTTGACATCCTATATAACAAAGGGTGTATATTTGCTTTATATATTTGTATAAAACTAAAGATTATTAACTAGGTAATATAGAGGTATGAATATAAGCTTAGTCTACTTTTCATGAACGAGGTTTAGGGTAAGCGGCATCTGCGCTCGACCACCTAAAGCCCGGTGAATTATTAAATGCCTCTTCAAAGAAAACAGTAACAATTCAGTCACAAAAAAAATAACCTATACAAATACTTCAAGGAAAAGGTTACATATGTCTTTATTTGCAAACATTACAATGGTAAAATCAACCACTATTACAGTACTAGTAATACCCCACAGCCCACTTTAACAATTACGCTGAAATGGATTGGCTCGCCTGGTGTAATACCACAACCACAAAGAAGACAGATTTCTGATGAGTACAGTGCTGAAAGCCTAGTTTTAGTTTTATTTCCGTTTCCTTTCCATTCTATTTATAAGAGGGAGGGATGGGAAGTAAAAGTGTTTTTAACAGCGGAGAATAAAATCAACCACTATATGTCTTAGATTATTGATTTTTGTTTCAGTTCTTCTGATTCTCAGCCCAATGAAGATAAAGTGACATTGGATGAGTTATACCACACTTTGCTGACACACAAGAATATTATTGCTTGCCATTCAGTGTATGCTGTGAATATGGAGAGAATGGCTGTCATGTTGAACCATCCCAGTTATTAAATTAACTTATTTTAACAACTCTTGTAATTAAGACATTAATATGGTAAGATGTTTAAATTTCTCGATACTATAGAAAAAAGCATTTATCTAACTTTTTTTTAAATATATAACGGTTTTCTTTGTAAGATAAGAATTTTTCAACCCTTATTGGGTAAAATTGCTAAGTTTTATTGTTAATGGTATCCTTAGCTGGTTTATATATCTAAAGTTAGAAAATAAAATGATCTAAAAAAAAAGGATTTAGTATGAAGTTTTAGTACTTAATAAACTAATGTTATAAATGCGAAAGTTTAGATGGATGGATGGATGGATGTTTGTTAGCGTTTGTAGCCTAAACGGCTGAACGGATCCCCATGAAATTTAGCACAGGTATAGAGCATAGTCTGGAAGAATACATAGGCTACTTTTTATCCCGGAATAAGTTACGGTTCCCGTGGGATTCATTAATTTAGTTTTTTAATGTTTACTCGATCATTCTGCAACGGTTCAACATATCTTATTGAAATTTGGCACAGATGTAAAACAAAGTCTGGAGTACACATGGGATAAGCTTCATCCCCGAGGTGTCCGGTTCCCGAGGGATACGTAGCTTTTTGTTATTTATATAGTTCGTATGTTTTCTAATAACACGCGGATGAAGTCGCGGGCAACAGCTCGTACTTAATAAATGTATTATGAAATGTGTTATTTTAGAATTAAACGTTCTCTCTCTCGTATCTCTATTACTATGTAAGTTGCTTAAATTATATTATTTTTAATTCTAAACTTGTAGTATGTGAACGTATTTGCATGAAGTAATTTGGTACTGTATTTGAAAAATTAATAAAAGTCATTATTATGAAATATATTTATTTTTATTATTTAGTTTTGTTCCAGGAATTTGACAAATAAAAACTTGAAAAATAAATATAGAACAATAACATCTAAATACAATAAAACTTTGATTCAAAAAAAAATATTTGCAAATCATCAAATACTTTAGTAAGAAAAAATCACAAAAAGTAAAACACAAGTAAATTAAATTTCGTTTTATTTTTCAATATAATACTCGCGTTAGTTACCTTATTTTGCATTTGTTGTATAGACTTGTGAAACACTTTAATTTTTTGTTCCTTACAAACTTAAAGTCTAGACCAATCAAATCCCAGTACATATACAATACTTGCTTGTATTAAAATTTTATTAAGCTCTAGGCTTATGCTGAAATGTATCACACCGATAGTCTAAAGAAAAAGCTAAAATCGGCCTATCCACTAAATGGTCTTGTTCATTTTGTTAGTTTTTCCAAAATTTATTGACTCAATTACTATGGAGACGTAGTTTCTGATCTTGACGGAGTAGACGGAGACTGTACTGTTATGACCGGTACTCTTATACCTTGAGGAGTGCCTTCAGGGTTCGGTCTCATCTCCTGTATTTCAATCTCCTCGACTTCACGACGACTTCCTAACACCCATCGTTTCTTCCACGCCACGTAGCCTAAGATCCCGATAATGCCAGCAACCAGGATGCCCCCAAGCGTGATGCCGGTTACCGACGCTGTTGATATTGTATAAAGTCCTGCGTCAAAGAAATTATAATTGTAATCGTGGATTGCCACTGCCTACATTGATAAAATACCAGTAAATTATAAACATTTAAAAAAATAATCAAAAACATGACCCCTGTAAAGGTTTTTCAGTATAGACCCACCACTTCATTATTCCACATCTATACATATAATAAAATTGGAGCGTCTGTCTGTAATATCAAAAGAAAAATTCCAGATTTCGGAAAGATGATGTATTTGCGTTTGTTATAACGAAAATCGCATTTAATTTTTTTTGTCTGTCTGTCTGTCCGTCCGTCCGCAAGCCGCGTTTGTTCCGGGTAATCTCCGATTTCGACCGGACTAGTACTGAAGGGTAACTAACATAGACGGGCATATTATAGCCTCCTTTTTATCTTAATATTGTGTGGACGAAGTCGCGGGCAACAACTAGTTGTACATTAAGAGCAAATAATGTGTATATCTAAAAAAAACGTACCTTCAACGTCAACAGTTATTTGAGCTATGTGTTCCTGGCCATCATCAAAACCCGCCCCGCACGTCCACTGCCCCACATCTTCATACCTCACTTTACGAATAGTAACAGCACAATCCCCGCGGTCCAAGCTTTTGTTCGCCGGAAAGTGATACTTATTCAACAGAGGACTGGAAAATAAAAAGAAAATAAATAAATAAAACATATCGAGTGTGGACGTTACACGCATCCAACAACAAAACATTATCATATTTAGTACTTACTTAGTCGCATTAATTGATGAATCAATACTAAACGGGCTAGCATTCGGTGGTTCGAAGCGACAGTAACTCAATGGTACTAGACCCTTGGTGGTGACACACGCGAGAGTAACGGGCTTGCCGTGGAGAGAGGTCACGTTAGCCTGGACAGCCGCCACTTCCCCCACCACACGCACTTCGATCCTCTTCATTAACTCGACCCTCACTGACTGCACTCCTATATGACACTTCCATTCCCCAACTTCCGCCTCACTTGCGTTTATCTTCACTTCACATTTAGCGTTTGTAACCGAGCTTGATCTAAAAAAAAGATAGGATGTTCAGAGGACGTCTTAGAATATCTATTAAAAAATTCAACAATTTTATAAACTACGCTTACTTCACTTTATATACATTGTAATTATGCAATACTAGCTTCCGCTCGACTCCGTCCGCGTGGAATTAAAAAAAACAAAAGCGAGTAGCCTTTGTGTTCTCAAGACTATCCTCTACATCTATACCAAATTTCATCGAGATCCGTTCAACAAACATCCATCCATCTATACTTTCGCAATTATAATATTAGTAAGATTAATGTGCAAAACTGATATTTACTCAATGTTGCTATGAATTTAATTGATTAGTGTAAGTAATCTCTTTTTCAAAAGACTTTGAAGTCTATATCTCATGCGATCAGTAAATGGGATGTGTAAATTTCATTATCTAAATAAACAAACTACAACTTTCTATTTGCAAACACTAAACTTCAAAATCAATTCGTCTACAACAACAAAATAAACGATTGTTTTCCTTTTCGTTTTAATATCACAAATTGAATTACATTGTATTATTTAGTAAATATACTTACGAGAATCTTTTACCACTGGGATGAACAAATCCACAATAAGATATCGGCATATCTGCCTGGCATTGTATCGTCACTGGCTCGTCTCTAAACGCCAAGATATTCTGTACACCATCGTAATCAAATATTCTGAAACCTATTATAAAACAACTACTAAATAATCAACTAATAAACTAAAAAATTAAAGAAATAATTAAACTTTTAGTACCGTTAATTAATTTAGATGTTTGAATATGTAAAATAAATAAAAACAAACAACTTTTCAATCCATCCATTTTCAAATCACGTAAACAACTCTCAACGACTACAATATTAATACTAA
>NW_013525381.1:868720-870993 GCF_000836215.1 Papilio polytes | reverse complement strand
GCAAATGTGATCTCGTTGACTTCTTCCCTCGTCCATATGTCTCCTCACTTGAAGGGCTGTCCTTTAATACTTGTTCTGAATTTCTTAATAATCTATAAGCAAAAATAATAATATACTAATGGAATAAAAATTTAGTTACTAAAGTTTTATTTGATAACTACATATTCCCGCACGAGACATCTACAAGAAATTATTAAAACTTTATTTTATTGTTTACAATAGTAAAACTTTCGATTGCAAATGTCAAAATTCATTAACTAACAAGTACCGTCACCATGGCAACCCTGCTTTTCTACGGCTTTGGTTTGTAGTTTTTGTCCCTATCTCGTATGACCGTTTTTTCCATTTTATTTACCTCCTAAGTGTGATAGCGTGAAAATACAAAGTCTAGGGCTCGTGTCGTGTAGTGCTTTTTATTGAGAGAAGATTAACTGTGTTTACGCTTTATTATATTAGTATTGTTAAGAAAATTAGTACCACTCTATAGAATTGGTGCAACACTAGATTATTGCCATAAACGTCACATCTCTAACTGACAGCTGTCAATGTCATTAGGAGGATTGGAATATTCGCGCGCATTCCTGTCGAGTGACGAGATCTCGAGTGCAGTGTTATAATCAATATAAATACCTTGTTATTTGAAAGATTCCTTGTTGTATGATAGAGTCCAACTCTATTTCCATTTCACGAACCAATTTCACATCAGGGAACATATCAGGGAATCGGTAACTGTTGGAAGAAATTATTTTTAGGATAACCTAATAAAATTCACTACAATATGTATTAATAAAAATTATTACTTACTACAAATCATGATTTAGAAAAAAAACAGTATCTTTTTACATTTACAGAAAATGTAGCATTGTGGAAATTGCGAAATAAATCAGAATAAGGATGGAATTAAATCTTATAAAGGCAATTTTATAAAATTAGTCAATACGAAAAATTAAACATATTGTAAAAACAATAAAAAAAAATTTATTTTAACTTATTTTAAGTCTAGACCAGGGGTGACGAATGTTTATGCAACAAAGTGCCATTTTTTTAATAAATATTTAATGCTAAGACGGGCCATCGAATAATTTTGACTATTATTACATTATTTCCATGTTACACCTACTTCATTTTTTTTTGGTAGCGTTTTTATTATTATCAATGAGTCTAAAATATGTCGTTTACCATATGGCTCGCGTCCCAATAGTTCGCCACCCCTGGTGTAGTTTATAGAATAGCTTCGATAGTCGGTTACCTGAGCCATAGATATAATTCCAGCACATCAAAGACCGCCTCCAAGTGCACGAGGTCCATGATGGTCTTGGGCGAGGGCACGGGCCAGTCCACCGCGTTGCTCAGCCACGACTTCGTGATCGGCTCATTGCGGCTGTACTGACGGACTATCTGTAACACATTTTCAATTTAATATTTGTATTCCTCAGTGAACTGTAAAGTTGTATTCAAAAAGCATGGTTATATATCAGTGGTTCCCAACCAGTGGTCCTCAAAAGCCAAAAAATGGTTCAGATTTTTTTTTGATAGTGAGTCGGGAAAAATAACTAAAACCGAGTTTTGACAACTTTCGCGTAACAAACTTATAGACAGACAATACTCAAAGATTTAAAAGATACGAGCATAAATTAATGTTATTACTAGCATGAACGATTAGCGAAAAAGTATTTTTTTTATATTGACAAAATTTGTAAGGGCAAAAAATTTGCAAAGCTAAGCAAAAAGTAACTTTGAATGGTTTTGATCATTTTTTTACATTTATTTTGTATCATGGAGAAGGACAGGATTATGTGAGGTTTGTGCCCACTAAAATCCCCTCGGTGGCCAGACTCTAGTGCAATAGGTTCTGAGATCTTCACGGAACAATACATAGTATTCCCTGCTAACAATATAAAAGTGGTCCCTGACCAAGAGGTTGGGAACCCCTGGCGTGTACGTGTACGTGTCGACCTTGAGGAATGTGGCGCAGAGGAAGGGCAGCTTGCTGTTGATGGGCGCGCAGCAGAAGACGTAGCGCGCGCGCAGCGGCAGCGGCACGTGCTGGATCATCTCCGCCAGGAATTTGAACGCCTCCGTGTTGCACATCACATACAGCGAGTCGTCCACCGTGCACAGGTGCACGAAGATGTCCTGCACACATCATCAACATCAGCTCACTATACGACCCCACTGAAGGGGCATAACACCCTAAAGAGGTGTCTTTTTTTATAACATAAGGTGGCAAACGAGCAAGCGGCCACCCGAATCCGCCGAAATGGCGAAGCGTC
>NW_013525381.1:860356-868630 GCF_000836215.1 Papilio polytes | reverse complement strand
TATGAGAAAAGGGTGGTAAGGAGTAAGGGACTTAAATTAGGCCTCCGGCACCACACTCATCAGACGAAACACGGAAAAATTGTTTGTGGTACTACTGGGGGCGTGCCGGCCCTGCAGTGCTAAGATGATAAAGCGGGCACTACCACTGAATATCTGGACCTAAGACCTTAGGCAACAACGCCTTGAGTCAAGTGCTCAACCCCTAAGCTGTTACTCATCCATGGTCGAACATTCATATTTTCAATTGAAATTAAAAATCATATTTACTAATTTTACTGTCCAATATTTTTTCATAGCTCATAGTTTTATTTTTTTAAACATTTCAGTGTATTTATTCGTGATATGGTTATAATAACCTTAATTTAAAAAAAAAAAACAGAACACCCAACTGAGTAATACCAATAACTAAATAAAAACACTTACCATTAAACTACTGAGGCTGGCATGAGGTAGATGGTAGGCGTAAAGTTCCATCTGCTCCGCAGTGGGGTGCAGCCCCGCTTGCGTCACGGGCTCCGAGGACCTGGACAGCAGCGTCTTCAGCGTCGCCAGGTCCTCCGCCCTGAACGTCGTCACGTACCCTGTCTCCCACGCGCTGCCGTACCTGCCAGCTCTGCCTGAACCACAATGTTACTCAATTTCGACGTATGGATGGAAGTAGAACACAATCACTTATTAAGCTTTTTATAAAAAAAAATCCGACTAATTTATAAAACACAAATCTATACTAACATTAAAAAGTGGAAAGTTTTAAATTTTTGTATGTATTGAAATAACTCAAAATCTACTCGGCTTATTTTCAAAATTATTTCACCATTAAAAAGCTATGTTACCAATGAGTAAATTTTTTTTAAATTTCATGCTGACGAAGTTGCGAGAAACAGCTAGTATGAAAGAGAGAGAGAGAGAGAGAGATACAGGGAGAGAGAGAGAGAGAGAGAGAGAGATAAATATTAATGTGTAACTGAAGAAAAAGTTACCTGCAATTTGTAAAGCTTGCGATACACTGATGACATCCATTTCTTTATCACCATCTTCATTTACCACCGGTTTTATTAGTGAATAAAAGATTATCCGCCGTATACTCCTACAAACATATAAATTCATAACAATATTTGTATATTTAATATAAATTGTTGAACTTAAAAACTGGTTGAATTGCTTTCATACTAATTTTACATGCATTCTTTTGAGATATATCTTAGAACCAGGTATTATCTGTGTAACATCTCCCAATTTCTGATTTAACTCTTAAATGCATGATGATGTATTTATACATCAGTCTTTCACACCCGATAGATTATTTTAAAAAAAATATATATTTTTCCCTCGACCTATGTTCAAATTACTCCCCGTTCCAATTTAGAGTATAAAAAAAAATCATGCATTTAAATACAATTCTAGTACTTTAAAAATTACAAATCATAAGTAACTTACAAATTGATGCCGAGGCCAATAGCGTCCGTGGCCACCATCACTTTACAGGAACTTTCAGGGTCATTGAACTTGTTAGCCTGCGCTAACTTAGTGCCGGGGGGCAAGCTGCCGTATATCACTGCCACCTCATGACCCCTAAATATAATAACCAATAAATAACCAACAAAAACACAAAAAAAATATTGTTAGCAAAAAAATTAAATCCATTTTGTATAAAAAGTAATTAAAAAAAATCCTTCCGAACTTTCTCTCCGACTAAAGTTAGTTTGCAAGAATCTATTTGCATTAATATTAGTATACTAACTTTCGCCCGCGACTCTGTCCGCGTGAAATTAAAAAGAAAACAAAATTGAGTAGCCTATGTGTTTGTCCAGACTATCCTCTCCATCAATGCCAAATTTCATTGAAATCCGTTTAGCCGTTTAGGCTACAAACTTTAACAAACATCCATCCATCTAAACTTTTGCATTTATAATATTAGTATGAAGTATGATGAACATTTTTAAACTATTGGATACCTGCCTCACAGGACTGACCTCTGTTCAATGGCTCTGCTTACACTGTATATGTCATTCTTATTGAAGCACACAATACAGTCTCCGGCACGCACCTTGTCCAGTGATCCCAGCGCACTGTCCTCCACCTTCAGTTCTGTTAGTCTTTTGTATGTACGCACCTGAAAATCAAATAATAATATCAAGCAAATACATTTACAGCAAATATACGAAACAGTTTAAAAAAATCATGTTACAATAGAAAGGTGCATTAGGGTCATAAACTGGGAAGTCAGAGTATTTATATCGCAAATAAAACTGAACTTTATAAATATGAAATAAGGTTTGATTTGCCTTTAAACTTATTTTTATGTGTGCCCTAGTTAAAAAAAGATTTATACATTAAATTAAATCTTATTTCTGTTTAGTAAAGTTCAATTTTACCTATACTAGTATTATAAAGAGGAAAGATTTGTATTTTTGGATTTTGGTATGTATTAAAATAACTCAAAAACTACTCAGCCGATTTCAAAAAATCTTTCACCATTATGTTATCACTAACATTTTCTATATTATTTATTACTTTTTATTTCACGTGGGCGAAGTCACAAGCAACAGCTAGTTTGCCTCAAACCTCTGCTGTCGGGTCTGGTCTGTATCAACAGACACATGTTAAATTCAATTTTAAAAACATTATTATCCCTATATGTAGTACCTCTATTTCTTCACCGGTTGTATAACAAATTTCTTCAATCAAATTTATTGCGCCAGCTTCACCACACAAATGAATTTCATCAGCTTGCAGACCTTTAATTAACATAAAAAAAATTACACCGACAATTTTACTTGAAATAACTTGATTACAACACTGACATTCAGAATGTTAACTTAAATAAAAAATATAATATTACTTCTTACTAATATTATAAATGCAAAAGTTTAGATGAATGGATGTTAGAGTTTGTAGCCTAAACTGAGTGGATCTCAATGATATTAGGCACACATGTAGAACATAGTCTAGAAGTCAAGTGTTTTTTTTTAATTCAGTGGAAATGGAATCGCAGACGAAACCTAGTATCATTATAATACCTTACCTAAAACTGCTCTAGTCCACGCCCAACCTCTACCTCTATCTCCAATCATTTGAATTTCATCAATAATTGCTACTTCATCTAGAAGATATATATTAAAAAAAATTATTCCATGTCGACATATTTTGTACACAAAGTAATAGGTTTTTATTGACTTTAAAGGATATACATTGGATGGATGTATAAAGAGGGGTGATTTTTTTCTTGGGGTTGGTATTTATTAGTTGCCAATAAAAAAATATGGTAATTTATAGTGGAAAATTGACCAATATTTAATTAACTCAGTTTCACATAATAAAGCATATCTTACATGTATCATTTAGCGATGTCATCTCAACTGTACAAGCAACATGACTAGACGGTATTAGTTCTGGTTCATTAAGTAAATAATTTCCAGTCTCTGTACTAGTTTCCGTTTCAACGTTTTCCGTTAATGTCTGATATTGTGAGGCATGCCGCCTTTCCTCTCCAGTTATTAAATCACATGGTGTACCCTGGAATAGTACATTTTAATACTACAGATAAAAAAACTGTTTATTCAGTACTACTAACTTTTTATAGACTGGCAAAAGATCTACCAATATTTTTTTTTTTGGAAAAAATAATATTTTTTTAAACAGTTTAATCAAACTAAAGAAATCTCTTTGTCAGTATAAAAACAAAATTATGTATAATTTGAAAACTCTTACTTTACTATTAGATTTGTGATATATTTCTGTTGCTAATAGTTTCAATGGTCCACAATAAACTCCTGATTTTGCAGTAAGAAATCGCTCCATAGCATGATAAGTTTTGCCAGAATTTGTAGGTCCCGCATGGAATACTATTTTTCTATTCAAATGACGTGCCTGTGGATACCTACACACATAATTTAAAAGTATAAACATATATTTAACATAGACTATAACAAATTCTTCTAATAAGTAAAATGCATGTATTTCTCAAACAAAAAAATGTCTGGTTTAGTATCTACGGCATTTACCCCATTGAAAATTATTTAATATAAATGAATTGAATTTCTGATAACAAAATAATGAAAGGATAATGTTTCTACACCTTACCAATTGGCTGGTGTTCTTAAGTCGGATATTTTTTTTAAATCATCTAAACAGTCCAAATGTGGAAATGCTAATCTGGCATGTCGAAGGAAGTATGGAAATAAGTCATCTACATGTCCCGCACCTTGAATTAAATTAGTTATACAATTATCATACACAGTCTGTCAGCAAGAGAATAATTCAATTATATACTCAATATTGGTAACATAAATTACTTACCATGCAGTATATCACTTATAATTATATGTAAATCTGGAGGCAAATCATGTTCTAGACAATGCCTTCTAAATGATAAAAAAGCCTGATGCAATAATTGATCATCCAAACCATTTTCTGAAGAAAGCGATCTAACTTCTGGCTTTTGATAAAATTTATTTAGAATTTTCAGTAAATCTTGTTTCTTAAGTCTTCCCGTGAATTCTTCTCCTACGTTTATGTCATCTGGATTTGGTTTTACTGGGACCGGGGTAAACAATGTCGAAAGACCACCCCTATCATGTTTTTTCGTCCTTTTGAAAACATAACCTAAATATCCTATTTGTCCTTTTCGGGTACTTAAAACTGAGTTAAAAACTGGTGATATACACTGTGGAATTTTGTCTGAACAATAACAGGATAGAATTCTTGATAATCCTTTATACATTTCTATAATTTGATAATAATTTATTTAATAAAATTGTCAAAAAATAACAATTTTACTGTCACATTGTACCAAAGAGTAGAAATTGGAAAAACGGAAATCAGTAAGATATCAAAGACACAAGACACCACAAACATTAGTAGATACCAATTTTTAAATTATAAGATAAATTTAACAACAATGTATATAATTATGCGTAAGTTAAAGCGAACCAAGATATTTACCGAAAGTTTATTTTTGTTCACATTTATTAACTGAATTTTAGTCTTTGCTTTATTTTATGTAAAATTATGACAATAGCTTATGGCAACATTGCTTGCTTTTGCTGATGACGTTTTTTGTTGTGGTATTTTTTTGCCCGATTACCGAGTTTTTTATCATAAACAGTCCATTTTTACAATTATATTGCGATTTACAAATAAATTAAATTTTTAGTGATTAGTTATATACTATCAAGAATGACGGAAGTTCTATCTGTCGAAGAAAACAGGCAAGATCGAGTGAATACGATCCTAAGTGGCTTTCAGATGTATCCTTTAAATTCGTACATATTTTACATTTTATTTGAATAAAATTATTAACGAAGTATGCGCTTTATACCACGATGAATGTTTTATAAAACTTGAAATTTTTCAATGGGAATTTTACAAGCTTTTATTTTTCATCTACCTTCATCACAACTGATTCGCTTTTTGCAATGTGTTCAGAATATTTAGGTATATTCCGTTAATCTAATACACACATGTAGCATATGATAAACATCTTTTCCTTTATTGTATTTTTACAGAAAGTTAAAAATTAAGACCATTTGTTTATACCATGTGTTGTAGAAATCTTTCTTATTTACATATATAACTTATAGTTTGTATCTTATTTTTCAAATAGAAAGCATTGCAATTAATTCCACTATAATTATGTATATTATTTTTTGCATCACAATTCCTGTGAAAACATTTAAAACAACATTTTATAATTAAGACCTCTTGGAGTTTTTATATGTTTTGTTACTGGCAGGCAACACTTTACACAAGTAGGACAGATTTTTTATATAACATATACAAAATATGAGATTGTATTAATTATGAAATGTGATTGTTATAAGCTGATAATATATTTATTAACATGTGAAGACACAGCGCAGAGGAAGCATGCTGGGCCCATATCCTGTTTGGCGGTTACTGTCTTCCGCTATGGGCTCTGGAGATGTAGGGCTATTGAAACACTGTCTTCACATATTTATTTAGTATATTATCAGCATAAGACAATCACATATTTAATACAATCTCATATTTTATATATGTTATGTGGTATGTGCCGAGATGAGAAGTCATTCAAAAATATCAACTGTACAATTCCTTACGAAATTTATTTATTTTTTTAATACTTTTATCACATTTTACCTTACATAATTGACAACAGAAATTGGATGAACCTCCGTGATGCTGACACAGGTAAATCATATTAGATGTTCTGTTAGAAAACCCAGTCAACCGCTAGCTCAGTGGGGTAGGCAGAGACTTCTATATTCATTTGATGTCCTTACACCGGTCTTGATTCTCTGTCTCTGAAACTGTCTTTTTCTAGTAATATAATATTATGTGTGTTACAGTCGTAAAGATGAATATAGTAAAAATATAATTGAGAATATGATAGCAGCAAGTATGAAACAAGATTTCACCAAATTTTTGCAATTTACAGGTAAAATATTATGGCAACATAATGAAGATATGTCCAATCCTGATGTAGAACATGAAGCGAGGGTACCCAAGAGAATACTGAAGTGCCGAGTTGTCTCCCGAGAGATGAACTTTAGTTCTATTGAAACTATGGATCGATTTCGTTTAGAACAGGTAAAACTGATATTAAATTGTTTAAATTATATTACACTAGCTGTTGCCCGCGACTTTGTCCACATGGTATTAAAGATAGTAAAATAGAATATGCTACTGTGTAATAACAAGCTGTTAATAGTGAAAGGATTTTTGAAATTTGCTGACTAGCTTTTAAGGTATTTCAATACATACAAAAATACAAATCTTTCTTCTTTATAATACTATTATAAATATAACTAGTTTACAAATAACTAAATTCACATACAGTTTCGGAGCTGCCAAGTCTATCTATGTGATGAGTGATTACCAGACTGGAATCACTCGATTCACTCTAATGTGATGTTTTCTTATTTTTGATAAATCTTAAATTTTAATTAAATGCATGTTTATAATGTTCATGATATAATGCATGATTATAATTTTTCAACAACTTCCAGAAAGTGCTGTTCAAAGGGCGATGTCTTGAGGAATGGTTCTTTGATTTCGGATATGTGATAGCAAATTCAACTAACACATGGCAATCTATTATCGAATCCGCTCCGGAGTCACAGATGATGCCCGCTAATGTGTTGAAGTGAGTAATATTTTTGGTTTGAACTTTTTGCCCCTATATATATGGTATTTTTATAAAGAACTTGTTACTGTATAGGTAACTAAGTTGCTAAGTGTCTTACACTATGCGGGTTTTTAATTTTTTTGTTAGTTTTTTAACTTAACGTAATTTAGGTGAAATTTTCGTATAGCGCCATCTATTGCGAGTATCAGTTAACAACAAAGCATTGATAGTCTTTCAAAAAATTATTAAAAGATGGCGCTCAATCTTTTTTTTTTAATATTTTTTTTTTCTTTTGGAAATCCGTGTTGCCATAGTTTAATAAAGATTTAAGATTAAAATTCTTATTTTCCAGTGGCAATGTTGTGATCGAGACTAAATTCTTCGACGGTGATCTCCATATAACTACTTCCAGAGTGAGGCTGTTTTATGTCTAAACACGTATTGTGATATACGCATTTATTGGATTCAATCCACAACTTCAATGCATTTCACATATTATCAGTCTTTTATATGTATTCATATTAATTTTAGTATATTGGTTACAAAATCACTAGCTCTCGGCACTTTCCATGTTTTTACACGACATAGTATGTAGTACTCGAATTAGAAAACTTAGTTTTAAGATAAAACTTTCTTCTGTCAATTATTCCGATATTTTGTTCATTGAAATTGTAATTAAGTTTTTATAAAGCATTTTTTTATACTTTTAAAGATGTAACTATGCACAAAAATTGCTGCAGGCAGCGAAATACGTTTGAAATATTTTACTATTTATGTTATATTCAGGCTTTTAATCTTTTTGTTCTGAATTTCGGGACTTTTTCACGAGATGAGAGCTTTTAGTATATGTTTTAAATTTGCAAATATATAGATTAATTTTAATTAGTTTGACGCAAGCCATGGGCATCGTAAAGGGAGTAGGTATAGTTGACCCCTTTTAAGACCTACCTTAGTATTATCTGGCGATACACGCAAGCTACCAAATGTTACCAAATGTCTGATTTTAGCATATAAATTTAAATGGCTTTTATAATTTGTTCTCTAAGTACATCTCCTGTTTACAATCATTTGTTTAACAAAGCAAACGGGTGCATTGTAATATGTAATAATTTAATAAATTTTTAATTCCAAAATCGATGTTTTCTTATTTCCCCAAAAGCACATTT
>NW_013525381.1:860136-860334 GCF_000836215.1 Papilio polytes | reverse complement strand
TCAGACAGTATGGCTCCAAGACAAGAAAGCCGCAATTCCATACAAGTTTGGCAAAGGCCCAGTCGTATCGACACACCCAGAGTTACGTAACGTCACTGAATGATCTACTAGAGAATGCAATCAACGGCGGGCGCCTAGCCAACCCTACATTGTATTCTAAATTTAGTTTTTTTTAAAACCATATAAGGGTACTGTGTT
>NW_013525381.1:838139-859060 GCF_000836215.1 Papilio polytes | reverse complement strand
ACGATACCATTCTCAAAATTATTGAGACGCGTCCAGGATAGTTTGATCTACGGTTCTGCGAAAACAACATTACAAACTTAGGTATACTTACTGGAGCGGTAAGACTACTATTGATTTTTGACTAACATTAGTGATTAGGCACCAACTAGAGGTGAATAAGCAACTATATAATAATAATAATAAATATATGTCTTATTTATTATAAACTAATTGAATTGTAGACTTACATAAAACACTTAGTCTATAGGGCTGTGCTGAGGCCCCATTCCGTTTTTACGACAGACATCGTCGACAGTTCGTCTCCCAAATTAAATCTTTCTTACATACATTTGTCGGACTAAATTTATATTTATTGTAATTAATATTTACAGACATAAACACCGTTCCGGCTATAAGTAATCCTCGAAAGTTATCTATGATATTCAACATGATGTTTATTTTGGCGGATGCCCGTTTATTACGGACGTTAGAAATGTGAATACAAATCCAATTAATGAGAACATTCATTTAATGTTACGAAGACCGAAGACGTCGAGACGGAAGGAGTTGCTTTCTGACTTACCTAGTTATTCTGGCGGGAATGTTTAGGGTTGCCAGTGTGAAAAAAGAAATAAAACAGTTAATTAAAAATAAAGAATTTAAAACAGATGTTTTTGTTTTTCGTTTATTATTTATAATTATAGTAGTAACAAAAAATCTTGATACATGTGTTTTATAATGAATAATAATTCTATTTAACGACACGCGCGCTGTAAACGAACTTCTTAATTGCTTTTTTCAATGAAAGTCGCGCCGAAATTAATGTTCGTGTTATAAAAATTCTAAATTTAAATTTTAAATTCGGCTACGGCGTACGTTTTTACGATTTCAATAACGAGGACGCGTAATTACATTTTATATCTTTTAACCGTAAAATCAGACCATAACATAAAGTTGCCACTTAAAATACTTATTTAATCTCGTATAAATTCGTTTACGTTATTTCGATATTCCACCCATTCCAATAAGAAGCTTCCGTGTTACATGTTTTCTTTTTAACGTTTGGATTGTGATTTTTTTTTATTTACACATCTTCGAATTTTGAAATTTCGGAATAATTTGTATCGTAGTTTGTCTTAAGGCAGCCCTGCGTCTGGCGCGCCGTGCTCGCCGGATGAACACCAAATGTGTGATATTTTTAGGAATGTTGATTGCCTTCTTCCTGTTTCCGGCATAATGCTCTGATCCGCCGCCGCACGCCGCAACGCCGCGGCTAATTACTCACCAATCATTAATTCCCGTACGTTGACACTTATACACTTTGATTGGATTCCAATTAAAATTATCTAAACAACTTAAAATTCTTTAGAAGTAGTCCAAATAACACATCTACTTATCGGCTGGTATAGCGACTGATATAGAGTCTAAGGGACACACATAGTTAAAACTGAAACTGAAATCCGACTCCGCGTGCGGCAGATTCTTTAGCAAAGTAAACTCTTGAAGACAATTTTTATATAGTTACTAGCTTTCGCCCACGACTCCGTCCTCGTGGAATTGAAAAAAAAAACAAAAGCGAGTTACCTATGTGTTTTTCCCAACTATGCTCAACATTTATGCCAAATTTCATCTAGATCCGTCAAGCTTTAGGCTACAAACCATAACAAACATCCATCAAAACTTTCGCAATTATAATATTAGTAAGGAGTAAAATTTCTCATAATGTTTTGTGTTGATTTGTGACGTTGATATGTTGATTACAAAACTGGTACTGTGTTATGCGTTGTGGGGACAATTAGCGGCGTAATGTACTCGTAGCAACAGTAACAATTACCGCCCACGCCCACGCGGTACCACGCCACACCACCGCGGCAACTAGCACTATACGAGTAGTACTACGCTTCCGTCAATTGTTTTGTCAGCCACGCTATTTGGAACGCATGATGACATGCGTACACACACCTCTTAAATTGTAATTAAAACAGCAAATATAACTAACTAGCTGTTCCCGTGCGACTTCATCCGCATAGAATTATTAATAATTTGTTTTATTGTTAGCATGGGTCAAATTATTAATTGCAAATGTCAAAATGACATGACATGATGACAAACCATGGCAACCTTGCTTCCTTGATGTTGGAAACAACTTATGGTCTTTTTCCCACATTAGGGTTTTTATCCAAAATATTTACCCCCCTAAGTTTAATGGCGTGAAAACATATAGCCTAGAGCGTGACGTAAGTGTAGGGTTTTTTAGTAAAAATAGAATTATTCAAAAATATGGTGTAATTGCTGACATCTTAGGCAACAAAGAAGTGTGTGTTTACGCTTTATTATATATTTGATTGACTAAACTATCGAGCAATGTGTGATTATCGATTTTTTCGTTGGCTAAATAACTGTTTAGTTGGACAACTCAAAATCAGGAATCAAAGTGAGAACATTTGTGCGTTAGTTTAGTCAAAGTTGTGCGCGCGTTTTAAACCGAAATAAACGTGAGTTTGTTCCTTTTTATGTACAATATCTCGTTAATAATAAAGTTTAAAGCTAAAACAGGAAACTATATGTTCTTGCGGTAATATTAATATTTTTTTTTGTCAAATAAATTGTCTTGTAAGTTGGAAAAATATGTTATAGATGAATGTGATAGGTCATTGTATAGATATTGCCCGTGTTCAGTATGACGTGCAAGGCTGCCAAGTATAAACCTGCAAGTGGTGTGGGGACGGCAACCGCCCGGGGGTCAGCGCCCTCTCCCCGTGACGTCACCGCATACGTCACTCGGGGACGTTTCAATATGAACTGAATTGACTTACGACATCATTGTTCATCTCAATCTACGTCAAATAATTCGCGCACGTTGGTTTTAATAGTTATATTTAGAGCACGTGCACCTTTGATTAATCTATCGCTCAACTTTTGTGCGATTGTCGATTGTTTCGCAGCCAAAGTAACTGTTTAGTTGCACAATTAAAAATCGAGTAGTGTGCGCACCTCAGCATAAGTTCATAGGCATCAAAACGTTTACAGTTGTGCGATAATTTAGTCTCAGTCATACGAATTAATTTTATACTACCAAGTGATTTATTAAATTCATTCATAGACATTGTTTAACTTGAAATAATTAGTTTTATGAGCGACTGTGAGTATAAAAATACGTTTCTACTATGAGTACGGAAAGCACTTAGTGGCAAAGTAACGACCGCTACTAAGTCTTAACTGTAAAAAATATAAAATCAGTAAAAAGTCAACATCGGACCTGACTGTCCTCCGAGTAGGGTTACCATATACTACTGAAGCTGGTTTAGGACAGATATCTCTTTATGTTTCAAAATGGCCTTCAAAATTCTATAATCTCATTTATTGATTATCAAGTTTTATTTATAACTAGAAGATTAACTATTTTTACTAATCGTTGAGACACGCATATTAAAATCTTCACATAAGAACTTTAGTAAATGTTATTATCCTAAATCGTCATACTAAAGGGCAAAAGTCTGACTATCTTCATCCATAATTCCCTATCCCGTGACCTTAGTAAACAATCTTTATACAATGAAGTTCGAAATGAATTAAAAAACACTATCCCAAGACTGTAGTATTCCGTGGTGACCTTAATGCGGTCCAGCATGACAACTGGGCATTGAAGCGTCACCAGCCAGTTGTGGGGTAGCTGTAAAAAGTGGGCGCACTCGACTATGACTGCACTGCCCACTCCACACCGGATTAACCTTTACACCATTGGATAACTAACCAGCTTAGATATAACTTGTTGTGTTTCTGATTAACTTTTAAGTACCTTGCTTAGCGATTTTTTTATGAATTAATTTTATTTATCTTCTCCACATATCGTTCTATACCTTTTAGTGACTATACAATAATTTAAAACCGCCGAACACCTATTAACAAGTCCAGTATCCTTTACTTCTTTGGTCCAAGTCTATCTATAAACGCCAATAGCCTAATGGTTTGTGGTACAGACTACCGATCTTCAGGTCGAGAGTTCGAATATCGCTAATTTACTATTGTCGTGAACCATATCTTAGCACAAGCCTAGAGCTTGGTTGGAATGGTTAAAGGAAATATTAGTAAATTAAAAAAATATGGGTGCTGTAAGATTTTATAGAGTTATTCAATAAAACATGACCATGAGTAGATCCATAATAAGTTTGTTGTCGATGAGCATTTATAACGCAGCCCGCATCCACTACACTCGCGTCTCCAAACAAACAATCGAAGACAATGATGTTTAACCTAGTTTGGCAGCTCGGAACAATCACACATGCAAATGAGCGAACCTCTAAAGATCCCATTCAATCGGTTCTGTTAGGAAATAATGATCATCCGTGCCGATTCTAAGAAGCGAGACAGGCGAACATAAAAACCGAACACGTGCAAAGGTACCTCTGACGACCTCCCATCAAAGAGAACAGGTCCCTAATAATAATGATGCAAGCGATCGCCTCGGACCCTTTCGGGCAGCTCAAGGACTGCGCGCCCCTCTATGGTCCACGTTACATCACATCTTGTTTATTAAGGCGCGATGAATTTGAAATATGAAATCGGTTATCGTCATTAATTATCGATTCATCGTAAGTGCGCGGCCATCTTGGCAGCGAGTGGGCGGCCATGTTGCGCGCGCGGCTTCCGGCGTGCGCGTGCGCGTGCATGCTAATGCCTCCGCATGCACCTCGTCCTGCGCGTCCTGCGCGTTTCACTCGCCTCTTACACCATTGCGCGACGCATATGCGACACACCATGCCACCGGATTAATCCCACATACAAGTTTATTCGTTAACATTCACTATCGACTATTTAAATGGGAGCTTAATTTTTGTTCTATAAAAGTAAAATTGAAATTATATTAATCGAAATTTTAAGAGCAATTTAACCTAAGCAATGAAACAACAAATTCAATACAATCGCGAAATTATCTTTTCTATCCTTTGTCCGTGATCCGCAGTATCCATAAGATCATGTCAATGTAACTTTTTTATATTTTTTCCAGTTACAGTCCATGGTTTAAACATTTCAGTTACCGATACAAATAACGAGCAGTAATCGCGAAATGGTGTCCCGCAGGGAGGCTTTCTCGGCCCTACATGATTTCATAAAAACTATGCCCCATATTTGGTCGCGAAGACGCTTAAGACTTAATATTACATCTTTTGATCTAGACCTCCCACTGAGCTTGATCATATCATGTCAATTATGAGTCTAAAGAAACGAAAATACTCGTTTTTATTCTTGAAATATTCATTATTTGCAGATAAAAATCTTGCTTTTTTGACAGCTTCATGATAATCGCAATCGAATGCTTCTCAAAGAAGTAGATATTTTTTAACTAGTGATAATGTTATGTAGAATTATAAGATCGTTATATCTTTAGTATTATTGCATATAGTTAGCATTCATAATGTAATCAATTTATTTGTGGCTACGAGGCAGGAGTGAGACAGGCCGGCTGCGGACGATAGCCGCTCGTAAAGTAATAACTTAAAGGCATTGATATGCGATAAAATGGCTCATTCAGTGACAATGACATTGTTTGCAAACGATACTCGCTACAATACAGCACATAGAAAAATATCAAATATGCATGATTTAATCTTTGTCAACGAACGAAATCTTGTGAAAGTTTAGATGGATGGATGTTTGTTAGAGTTTGTAGCCTAAACGGCTGAACGGATTTCAATTCAATTTGGCATAGATGTAGAGGATAATCTAGAAGGCACATAGTTTTGTTTTTAAATCACGCGCGAACGGAGTCGCGGGCAAAAGCTATTAGTTTATAAATATTAATGGGGACTATACTATTTTATAGTGTTATATCTTTAGATAAAAAAAGTTCAAATGCTTTATAGTAAAAGGACACATTATATAATTGATGATTGCCAAAAAAGGTGCATATAATTTGTCAATAAATGTAGGACTCAACTAATCAGTTGAAGTTTGTCCACATACTATAGGCTGGTTACGCCAACGCTTAAGTTTTCGCAACTCACTTTTGAATGAAGCAGGTATCACAACTATATGACGAAATGACCTCAGAGGACGCAATCTTTAAATTACACCTTTAATAATTTAATTGAACTGTCAAGAGATAAGAAAAAATTTATGTCAATGAGAATAAAATAGATGTTTTTATATAGCTTTCGCCCGCAACTCCGTCCTCGAGGAATTAAAAAAACAAAAGCAAGTAGCCAGTGTGTTCTTCCAGAATCTCTACATCTATGCCTTATTTAATAGAGATCTATTCAGCAGTTTAGGCCATAAACTCTAACACTCGTCCATCTTAATTTTCACATTTATAATATTAGTAAGAAGTAAGATTTCGTCAGTGGAAATTCACCTTAATTTTTATAATAATAGAATGAATGAAATAGGAGTTCTAGATATAATGCACAATTATGGCCTGTCCCACCAAATTGTAAATGGTCTGATAACAATCCATCGTACAAAATATGTGATGAAAATATCGGATTTTGTTCCTTTATTCAGATAAATAACGGTGACGTCATTTTTAACTTATCTGAGCCTTTATCGGCCAGTGGTGGAACAGGTCCTTAATATTTTATACTATGATTTTTACGGATAATCGTCACTCCTTTGAGTTGGCGGCATTGAATGTGTTAATAAGCAATAGTCAATTGTTTGCGAGCAGCTGTCGGAAGCGGCAGCGCTCTGTCGCAGGTAGTGGGGTGCAATGTGCGGGCACATTTTCGCAAACCACCCCTTCTCGGCTCAGAACAGTCTTACGAACGTTTGAATCCCAACGAACCCCGCATATGCTCCTAAAGGAAATGACATGTGGTTCCCGAAATCTCTGCTCGCAAGAATAATATGGATATGCTGAAATATTTATTAATGTTGTTAAGTATTTCAAATTTTAATATACAATTTTAAATAAACGATACCAAGTAAACAAAAAGGGTTTGCTATTTTTTTCTGCCTTTGCCTGCCTCTAAGAAATGCTGGTGCAAAAGTTACCAGTAAAAACATTTTTATTTGACAATCTGTTGAATATGGAACATTTTCAAATTGTTGCACTGTATGATATAAAAAAATAGAGAAAATAATACAACCTAGTAAATAAACAAGTGTCTCATAAAAGTCAATATTAATTCAAGTTCAAGTTAAATATTAATTCGATTTTAGTCAAATTTATTACATCCATATTATTCTGTCGGTGTCTCTGCGGGCACACCTGCCGCATTCCGGCTTCCCGGGGCTTCGCAGACATCCTCCTACACTCACAGCCCCGACATCGACAATACTCCTCATACCCAACGAGAATTTAATTCATTTCACCCTCATAATCAAAAGAACACCTGATTTCCTCCAACAGTAGACTCTTACTATGCCGACGGCGAAAGGCGGTTCTTATTGTCGGAGCCCAAGACCTACTTTGGATCAACACGCTCTTGTTAGTTATGTAAAACCCATTCTCTAAGAACTTAGTCGACATCCTTTTATTTGTGAAAAAGTTACACATGTATTCTTTGTACAGAATGAGGGGGCAAAGGGTCGTTTGATGTTAAGTGATCATGGATAGTTACATAAAGAAGTACAAAATTGTGAAGCAAAGCTTGTATGTGTTGTTTTACCAATAGTAAGACGGAGAGTAAATTTATTTAATTTTGAAATGTCTGTTTTAGGATAAGCGTTGAAATTAGTTATTTTTTTAACTAAAGTTAGAGTTTAATAGCGTTAGAAACCAACGATTTGATGGATTTTAATTATTTTTGATAACAAAGGCTGTCTTTGTCGGGACTTTCAGAGGGGATAGATTTCTGAGGATCTATAGAGCTTCTATTTGAAGCAAGCGCCGCAGTGTAAGGTTTTCTGTTGCATTAGAGCAGTATCCGACGAAAGAGAACAAAATGTGTAGGAGGTAAGTGTTGCATTCTTCTTATTGTTTGCGGGAGGTGGAGGGAAGCGGAGGGAGACGGGGCTTTGTTTGCGGGCACGCGCCTCCGCAGCTTCACTCCTGGCCAGGGCACGTCAACCTTTTAGATTTAGACCTCGCATTTTATTCTACAACGATATTAATTAAAATAACAATTATTATTTTAAATTATGCAAAATATATAGTTAATTTTTTTTTCTTGTATTGTTTTTTGTCTAAGATAATATTATTTTTGTAGATAACTTTATGCTATCTGACCACGTTTAACGTCAACACAGAAGGTACTTAGTAACAAGAAACGTGACAAGTAATAGTTTTAACAATATTCGGATCTAATGAGACCTAATATTTTATTATTAAAACCACATAAATTGCAACATGAATTTTGAAGCTAACCTTAAGCTGTCTATGGTGCAAAGTTTTAGTAGCTATGGCCATAAAGAGCAGCGTGTTAGCGTTTCACGTTATATAACGAGTTATGAGGTTCGACGGCCGCCGCGCAACCTTTAAGGTCGACCCGGGACGGCCTCCGGCCTTTATTTACTCTGTGCAAGCCTTGCAGTGAGGGATATGGATTCAGGAGAGCGAAAAAACGACGTAAATAACGCATATTAAATGCTGTTGTTGAAATATTAACAAATTGAAAAGACAAAAGTGGGTCGCACTCAGAGGTGTTAAGCACTTCACCTACACCTACACTACACCTAAGTGTGTAGTCAGTAAAATCTGGGTTAAGGGTCTCCCTTAGTTCAGTAACAAGTTGTAATAAATTATTGTTTGTGAAAATTTCCTCGAGGAAAATATAGCAAAAGTACTTCCTCTAAAAAGCAAAAATGTCCTCAATTTCGCTGAATGTCGGCAAGCGACGCAATTATTCCTCTTTTCTTTATCCGTATTCCAATCCAATGCTTATTAAAAATCAACATATTTTAATTGTTGCATAACGTAAAATAAACCATGTAGTCATGTCCATGTTATGCTTTCCTAAAAAAACTCCAATGGATGAGCAAAAAAAAATATAGAAATGTAAATCTGTTTCAAATACAATACTTTAACCATTCTAAAACTCTTTTTGCCGAGTAACGTACAATATAACTATACAAACAAATCGGAAATGTGTTTGTAATTGGAGAAGTTTAAATGTAGAAAAAAATAAAGATGCTAAAATAGCCGGCACTTCCTTCCGGTGGGATGTTATTTTTTGTTCAGAAAACGTACACAGTAACAAATGCGTCCGACGGATGCAGGCCGCGCCAATAAAAACGGAAGGAAGCTATTGACAAATGCTTCTATGAGGGTGCTTTTAGGGTTCCGTGCAATATTGAGAGAATAGAACATTTTAAAAGTGAACACATGTTTATTTGGACTCAATAATTTCAATAAAAAAAAAACGGAAAATTAATCTTGATAAATGGATATTTACTTAATTTCTTTATTACTGTGACGTTTATTTTTAAACAGTAAATTCATTATTTTATTTAGCTCAACAAAATCTAAACGTAGTTAAATAAAATAAAGCAAAATTTAGGTTAATAGTATCCTATTTTATTTTTAAGGCTACGTAAATACAAAAAAATACAGTAGACTATTCGAATCGGCCAGTACTTTTTTCTATGTGTTAATTTAGGCATTTCGCGCGACGTGCCTTTGCCTCCGTTTCGCAGCTGACGAACGTTAGGGACGTGAGCGCAGGGCCGGGGCCGGGCTCAGCGCGCGGGCGCGGGGCGGGCGACATCCGGCGCGCACCGTGGGAATACACCCACCTAACCGTACCATAGATTATAAACGGATACTAATTAATTTAGGCAACATACGAAATTGATCATAGATTATAGATTTATCTGAACCATTAATCTACCAATGGTTATCTTAGATATCCTTTAATCTGAGTAATACTCAAATATCGACGAAAATGTACGCTTCTACGAAGATGTATGTCAATTGAAATAAATAGACATATCGTAAAAGTCAATTTAATATTTTTTATTACCATTGAAAGAGGAAGTTATATTGCTACGAAGAATAACTTATCACTTCCTTTTATTCCAATTAAAGTAGACGAAGGAAGAGTTATTATTTATTCCAGTATATGGAATAATATGAGCGCCTAAAGAAATGATGTTCTTTTCCGTAAAGAATGGTCTGATTATAAGATAACGAAAAACGCTATCGATCGGTGACAAGGTAGCCGCGTTCCGTTTTACAAAATGACGTTTATAGACATTTTAATTAATAACGAAACAAGTTTAACACTAAACTAGTTATCTTCGAGAGGAATCAATGAAAAATGCAATCCTGTTATTAATGTCCGATGTTATCCACAGAGTATAAAACATCAGGTGTTCAGAGATTCGCAGAAGCGTTCCCTTCTTTGTTTGAAATACGTCGCTCCAAGAGGCAAGATGGCGGCACACCTGGCCTAGCATCTGCTTCTACCATTCAGGCCGGGGTATTAAATTTTATCAATTGCAGACGCACTTTGGCTCCATTCATTTTTAACATTTTTTTTATTTACCAGCCAGCATCGCCCTTCACTCGATTTACTCGTACGTAAATTACAGAAATGATAAAATATTAAATTAAGTAAAATAGTAGTCGAGTAGATAAAATTACGTAACTCTATGTTATTGGTTTTTACACCGGATTCTTGTTAATGTAAAATAAAAGTAAAAAAAAAGAACAATTTAGTTAATAAGTATGTTATTAATTTGTTTCTTTACAAAGATGCAGAGATTAAAAAGTTTACCTGAATAAAAAGTATAACTTTATCACAGACGAGAGACAGACGATTGTGTAGAAAGAAGATTCAAAGTGCATAGAAAAATACAATTTAAAATTATCATTATAAAACATGGGGAAAAAACATACTATTCGTTTACATAGTAAATACATTTGTCGGGGTTCACGCTAGCAATCGTTAAACACATTTATATTAGACACAAGCGTCTTCCTATTTATAAATCAACATCGTATTTATCTTATTCATGCGACTCGAAAACAAATTAAGTTGAATACGTCGTTATCTCTGAATATATTCATTCATAACTTTGTTGATAACTTCTCACGACTCCAGTCTCGACTTGACGCCACGATTAACCGATCTCGATCTATTTCAATGACATTTTTGCCGTTGATAATTTACAAGAAAAAAGTTAGGATATCCATTTTTTTTATAATCGCTAGTGTTGCCATTGAAAATATCACAGAATTTGTTTAATTATTCTAAATTATTTATGCTATTATAAATTTTAAACGCGTAATTAAAAATATCCTCAATATTTCCGATTTCATAGCTTAGTTTAAATGCTATAATTCTTAACATTAAATAATGAAATACAATTGTCAGAATAATCCAAGGTACTGGCTGTCAAGAAAAAAAAAAGTAGCAGGAATTCGTACAAGCTCATTTTTATTACCGCGCGTACCCACGAGTAAGTTGATATACGAAAGCGTTCGGATATTAATTCAATCCTAATTTATTAACGGCGATAAAAAGCCACATTATATTCCTATACGAGAAATATTTTATTTAATCTTCCACGATTCAGTTTGACATCGACATAAATTATATCGGATATAACTAAAAAGGTATAATCGTTTCAATTGACTATGCCAGTTTTGTTAATGAAAGCGTTGTGTAGAGGTGGGAATACGACGCTTGTAACGGACCTTACATAATTACGTCAACCTTGTACAAAATATTACATACTACATATAGTTATATAACCTAATCGCAAAAGCATAGAGTTTAATATTGATTGCAATTTTAGCAACAGTTACGTCGTTTTAGTTTCGAGCGTGTACTTCTGTTCTCAATGGACCAGCTGCAATAGTAAATGTACAATTACATATGTACATAATATGTATATGTAAGCTTTTAAGTCTGTTAATACTGTGACTGTCGACATCGATTTTTATCTGACGAGTTAAAGATTTTGTCTATCGAACCACCGATATGCGAATAAGACAAGAGCCTAGTTACTAAATGATTAAAATTTGAAAGCGACATCTACAATCCTTTTTGCAGCACTAATGTTACTTTTTGTTATAACTATGTTTAATCTGTCTACCTAGTTGATGATTACATAACCGAAATTATAACAACTTTAAGCAACAGACGCACAATATTCCTAACAATAAAAATTTAATATGTCGATCGATTAAATTTTATTAGATTTTTAGCGTATTTTCCCAGTATTATAAACATGAGAAGTAGATAAAGTTCTGTGGGTTGTATGGAGAACTAGATTGTCCGGACAGACCGGCCGCAATGTTAATGTGGCTTCGAATACCAAATACGTTCCGTACAATCGCCTACACAATGTTAATTATTCAAATATTTATCAGCTTTGTATATACTTCCACGAACGGATAAGTGGGCTGTTTTAATGCTACGGTGTTTTGTTGCAAGAATTGTTTATGGAAACTTTTGTTAATTAAGAAAATAAAACAACTTTCGTGCCTTAATAGGGTAAGGTAAAAGAATAAAACATGGCCATCGCTGGGTGTAATCCAGCCATCTCTTTCTTTTTTTCGCCTTTCCCCTTCCACTTTTCTGTCTAAACGAGTATGAACGAAGAAGTAAGGATCTATCAATTGCTATTTTGTCTTTGACATGCTTGCTAGCTTTTGGTAGATAGAAAAATAATGCAAACTTTTGTGAGCGACTGTACAGCGGACATTAATTATTCGCCGAAGCGTTTGCACGCACAAATTACCCACTTGGCCGTTTGCTGCATCCTTATAATGACATCTAAGACGACAAACTTTTTTTTTATATTTCCGATTCCCCAGCCGACTCATAAATATAACATTAGTCAGTCTGGCTGCGCGCGTTTGTTTTCTACGAAAAAGAAAATGGCCACCATTTTCACTGAAGTGACATATCTATTGAATAACGGGCTCAGAGATCGATTCTCTATTGTACTTGTAACCTTATTACATTGTTTAAGGAAAACTGAGAGCGATAATCAAATATCTACATACAGCGTGATACAGTTCCATTCTTCCTTGTATGTTAAGAATATCGTAAGAAACATAACTTTAGTGGAGTGACGTCACAACACGATAAATATATGAATGACGCAAAACGACAAAATAATAAGATTGACGTAATCACCCTCGCTCATTCAAGCTTCAGAAAAATAATAACCAATAAAATTAAGAAAACCACCCCACTGCGTATAATTATTGAACGTTACGTACCTTTTAAAAATGGCTTCTTTATGTATGAAGGCGGCTGGCGTCATGGTCTGTTCCCACGGTCGTATGAATGGGACAAGTGGGGAAGACCGGGACGCGTGGTGCAGGAGAAAGGGGCTTGTTTCCGCCGCGCTGGCGTCTACTGCTTCCGCCGCCGGATACACGCTCCCCTGCCGCTTTCCCGCCTCCTTGCAGCTCCTCGCTTAATTATAATTTCCTACTTACCGGTTCCTTTGAAGGGAGTCGGTTTATAATTAGAAGCCATATTGTGCTGACTAGCTAGAATCACTGCAGATTCTAGCTAGTGCTTTGTGGTACAGAGATTTTCGACAGAAAAACGTAAACAAGCCGAAGACCTGAGTCAGAACGAGACATATTCCTAACTCTTCTAAGCAAAAAAATTAGAAAATATACGACAAAACAAGATACAGAGAAAATAGATTAAGAACTAAAAAGCTTTTTTTTTTTATATAAAATGTGTTTATTTGCGTAAAGTAACTAAATGTGACTACATAAAGTCACGTAACGTAAACACATTCAATTTTTTTAAGCAGATCCAATTACAATCTAGACGTAAATCTATATAAAAATGGCAAGAAATTAATTATAATTTAAAAACAACATAGCACTATTTCTGTACGAACATTTGTTATACACGCACGCAATATTCAACGTTCGACCTTCAAACAAAACTCAAGTACGCAGGGAATCTTTCGTAAAATATTCGTATACTAGCAAAGACATTACATATATCAATAGACAGATCACGAACCAAATACCACCACAAAGATGTACAAATGGTGCAGTTTCGATTGAATAATTTTACATTTGTTACAGATCTAACAATTGCGAGTGATATTTGAAGAAAAGTGCTCGTAATGTCCGCTCTATAACGTATTATATTTGAATCTCTGTATTTGATACTTTCACGGCCTACGGATTGTTTGACATCGTACTATGAATGGCGCACGATTCGCCCTCTCTGTCTAACACTGCAACACTTACCAGTGCGAAACAAAGAGAAACTGCGGAAGTGAATCGAACGTGGGGTTCTCATTCATTAATATATTTTTTTCTTCAACGAATGGCAGAATTCATTCTGATTTAAACATGAATTGAAACAATTTATTTTGCGCAAAATAAAACAAAAACGAAAGCTCATGATAACTTTTTACAATAACTTATTAATTATTTAAATTACGAATTCGAACTTAGATTTTTTTCTGCATTTATACCAGTTTGCTTTTAGAGGACATAAAACCAAACTATTGTTTTAATGCCAATTTTCAAGTAGATACGTGGATTTCTAACAAAAGACAACTAGAAATAGATTGAGTAATGGCTAATAAGAGCTTTTTTTACTTTTTTCCTGATTATCGAATAGTAAAAGGTAACTACCAACTCTGCCCACACCGTTATGGAAGTTACCATATGAATATATGAATAACTGAATGAAATATCGCGTAGGAGAAAAGCTCCAAGTTACCTCCCACTTGGGAGCGATCTATAAATAGTGCCCACGCTGTCTTTAAATAAATATAAATTTATACACATATGTCTTTGCAATATTGAAAACTCTAAGCTATTTATATACTTACTATGGTAGGAATCGCAGTACCGCAAAAGAACAATGTTTTATGTCGATCAAATATTTTCTACTCATCTTGCTTATGGCAGAAATTAAGTGCTCTTTTTAATATAGTAAATAAAAGTAACTTACATATAACAAGCCGCTCGCGTGAAATTAAAGAAATAGTAAATAGCCTATGTTACTGAAAAAGAAATTTTACTGAACTAGCAAGAACTTTAGAAATTTTCAGAGATTTTGAGTTAAATTAATTTTGAAGATTCCTTTAACTTTGTTACAACCAGTAAAACCGTTTTTTATTTTATTAGGATGCTAACAATACAATTACTTCAAGGAAATTATTTATACATAAATAAATATTCATTTGCTTGTCGAGTCTTCCTTGTTCATATTAATTACATGAAAAGCTAATACAAAATCCATTAATGTTTTGTGTGACGTAAGTTTGTAGTCACTCCCAGCGGTCTCCCTCATTCGGCTACCCCCTTCTAGTGACGTCACGGGATTTGACGCACTCGATAGTATTGCTCCCTAGGTTATCCAGTCACATCGTATGTCAAATCGATTAGAACATTGGACTAGTCACACATATGTTGTACGAGTTGTAGATTTTGCGGTTTTGTAAACTGCAAGAATTTGTAGCTGATTTTAATTATGTTAACTAAAAATATATAAAGACATTACAATTTAAATTCCACACCAACTGCAAGATTGTTAACTGTTACGTCAACATGTACGAGGGCCACGAGCTTTACAAAACTTTATAAAAGCTCTGACAAGTAAAGATTATCTGACAGATATTATAACTTGAATGGCACGAAACTGAATGAAACAGTGCGGGCCGACGTACGGCGAGCGGCGAACGGCGAGCGTTGCGCGGCGAATGGGAGCGGAAATGCGCGGTTAGTCCACTTCCTGTTTCCTGCGGCGCGGCGCACGCGCACGCCAACCGAACTTGTAAGATATAAAGCTATCTCACTAAGAAGAGTAGACGTTAATGATCTATTACCTAATATTAAACCTGTATAACCCTTCATCCAACACCCCCACTTCTGATCTTCTAGCAGCACGGGGACTAAACACCTGGAGTGAAAGGTTGACTAAAGGCTTCACAGAGAAGGCTTTAGTTACTAACTAGGTTTTGAGCATTCCTACTATTATAATTTCTTAGTGAAAAGCTAAAGTCAACATTTTGTAAACCAATTCATGAGTAAAATAATAAATCAAAAATTGAATTTAATGTGTGTTTCCTATATGTGTCTTCCTACGCTTTGTTTAATTTTTTTTTATTAAAGTATAAACTATTACTATCTAAAAAAAAGTGAATTAGATCTATGCAGGATTGAATGATGAGATTTAACTACTGCCATAAATAATTTTACACATAACAATATGTTCAAGATTAAGATTTTCAAGACGTATAAAAGTAGATTTAAAAAAAAGGCAGCTATTTAGAATTAAAAGTTTTAAATAATCTATATATTAAGCTGAATCCATTATACCAACTTCTTAACGAAGCATAACTTTTTCTTTTTTATAAAGAGAAATTCTATTTTTGTATCAATTAGTTAATTTCTAATTAAAAGACGTAAAAGGGTTGAAGCCCAGCGGATATTTATATAAGAACATTGAAAAATACTTCGAATTCATTTGCACATTTCACTTCGTCTTTCTTTTGTCTTCAATTTGTGAACATCATTAGTTCTTTGTAAAATACCTTTTTTTATTAGAAAAGTACATTAAAAAACATAAAAAAGGTTTTTCTATGTTTAACACATTAAAACTCTCTATAAGGCATTGGTTTCAGTAAGAGATTTATCGAAGTTATATTAAAAAAAAATACTATAACAAAACTAAGAGAAGATAACACAATGGTTAGCAAAGCATCCAAAAATGTATTTGATGATGACAGTGTTCAAGCATGAACTTTTTCTACGTAATTCAAGTGATTTTAGAATGAATATTTCTTTATGCCGCATATAAAATGACGTCACAAATGGTTCGATACTAATTACCTAAACGCGAATAACGTTGGCCTGTTCGTTGCCTCGCCTACGCTCGCCCACGCGTCGCCTGATCTGCCCTGCGCCCCCTCCCTCGATTCCCCCAGCTCCGCACTACCCGCGGCCCTATAGCGTAGGTTAACAAACTAATCACCTTAAAATTATGAACGAACTTATTGTTAATCAACTAGTTTTAAAAATGCTAACCCGCTTAACTATAATTTCTCTAGATTTGCTAATTTTGAAGTTCAGAATAACGCTGATAGATAAATAAAGAGCTTTGTAATTATTCTCACTTAGGTCCCTTAAGGTGACGCATTTTAAAATTATTCCATAAAATATTTCAGATGAGAATATACGCTGTAAAGCTTTGTATTTTAAAAACATTTCGTTGATAAAGAAATTAGTTTCATAGAAAAAATTGTCAAATAAATATTGCTATTTGTTTCTTGGCGTAAGATAAAAATGAATGATAACCTCAACGCGACTTCGTGGCGCGGTTAATTCATGGCCAAAAAGGGGGGCGGCCCCACCCCCGCGCCCCCGCACGGCGCCGTTCATTCAGCCCCGGGGGAAACCGCACGAACACATTTGCATACTACGCTAATGTTCAAATATCATTCAAACAAAATTCACATTCACAAATACGATATAAAGTTTTGAAACAAGAATTACAATTTGCTCTATGGTCAATTTTGTTAGAGTGTGCGTAATTTTTTTTAGTTTGTAGCAAACCATGATTGTCTGCAATAGTTTTATGCTCATAGAGTAAGCAATCTATCTTTTTTTCTTTCATTAGAGTTTTATAATTTGTTATCCGCCTGTTTCGACACGTTAAAAGTTACATTTTCCGCGCCTGTAGAACTTGCGACATCTCTGCCAAGACAAATAATTGCAAAACGTTAACATCGCAACTCGCAACGTCGGCTGTGAGGGCACAGCGCAGGGCGCGCGTGGGCGGAGGCCGACATGAATGAAGTCCCCCCTTCCCCGGCCTTGTCCCCCTTCACCTCATTCCCTCTTCTCTCAGTATTCAGCCATCGTGTCGACAGAGTTGGAGAAAGTGCATCGTAGGTGTGTGCAATTTAACTTGGTATACTCTTTAACACATCTTTGATAATTACTTTAAGTTCTTCTGTGCTTGCATAAAATTAATAACATAAATAGATATTTTGCTTCAAGCTTAAAAACTATGCTTCTACTTCTGACACAAACAATTTATTCATACAGGTGTATGATTAATATGGAAGATAAACATATCCAGGATGACTAAGGTTGTTGTTGTTAACTACTCGCTGAGATAATACGGTGTTGAGTGAATATCGCGATGAAAAATTCAACGAAACAGCCGCGTAATCAATTGTTAAGGTGCGTACACATATATCGAGCACACCACAGAAGTATGCAAGCTTGGCTGTAATTTGAACTCCTGTAAAAATCCATTACAGTAGGAAGACCATTTTTATACAGACGAGGGAAAGACAACAAATGAAAGCATAAAATAAGATAGAACATAATACACAATAGAACTCAAAACTATACTCTACTTAATACTACAAGAAATATTTCTCTGATGTCGTGATACTTGATAGTCGGTATGACCATGTCTCTTTTCGTCAATGATTTATAGAATTGATTGGTGATTAGGTAAAAGATGGTGTGTACGTGACTTAAGGGCAGCAATCATCACATTTGTTTATCGCAGCCCCATTCCCTGAACAAGGCTGATATTGTTAGCGGCCGGGCCGGATGCGGGCTCATTATCTGCACCGGACGGACGGACGCGCGTCCGCCGCATCCGACTGCCCTGAAATCCGCGCCACGCATTCAAACATCCTTTGCATACAGCGGCCAATTGTAACACCATTCTCGTTACATATTACCCATTCGAGTTACTTTATAATTCACACTAGCTTTCGCCCGGGATTACGGCCGCGTGGAAAAAAAAACGTGAGTACCCTTATCTGTTCTTCCAAACTATTTTCTACGTCTTTGTCAAATTTCACCGAAATCTGTTCTGCTGTTTAGGCTACAAACTCTTACAAGCATCCATCCATAAAAAAAAAATCCATCTAAACTTTCGCGTTTATAATATTCTAGAAGATCTATAGAATCTAGGTACAGTGTGATGCTATCATATGGTGAAATGCTCGTCGAATTCTATTCAAATATGGTAAAGGAAATGTTTGCTTTGTTGTGAAATATAATTTGAATTTTAGAATGTAGTTGACACATTGCGGGCAGCCCACGGGCCCACGGGTGCGAGCCGCGTGGCCCACGCAACGAGAAAGTTACATTATACCTAGAATTTGTTCGTTTACTTGTAATATCTGCTATGGCACAGATTATTCAGTTTATCCAGGATTGCATTAGTAACAACATTACATATAACGAAGACCTTGTTACTTAAAGTGTAAGAAAACTTCGAACTTGAATATTAGAATAGTAATAAATATTCTGTAAGTGATGAGAACAGCGAATTTTGCGCGTATAAAGAGTTTCATGGCATACTAGCTTTCGCCCGCGACTTCATCCGCGTGGAATTAAAAAAAAAAGAAAAGTGAATGGCCTATGTGTTCTTCCAGACTATCCTCTACATCTGTGCCAAATTTTATCGAAATCCGTTCAGCCGTTTAGGCTACAAACTCTAACAAACATCCATCCATCTAAACTTTCGCATTTATATTATTAGTAAGATTCGTAGGCTGTACTCTACGTGGTAGAAGTATGTTTAGATATAACCTATCCTACTGATGACTTCAGAAGTGTTAAGTAAACACGTATGGCATCATAATAACTGGTTCAGTCAAGCGACGATTGTCGCAGCGATCAATGGCAGGGGACAAATTGACGGCTCCCACATCCCGCGGCCGCGGCCCACGCCGTAACTAGTTCGCACCAACTGTTGTATTTACACGACTTGTTCCAATAGTAAGCATATTATAATTTAAATAATTGAGCTCGATTTAATTGTAGATAAATTAATGTTTAACAAAAGCGGTAAAACCCATTTTTCGTTCCGATAAAAACCAATGTTTTAAGACACCCGTTTATATTCTTTATTTTTTAAATTTGACGCGACGTATAGATACATCATTGTATGAAATATCATTATAATGTTTAAAACTATTGCTGTCTCTTTCTCTCTCTATTCCAGAACTTTGGTATTTCTGCTGATAGTTCAGTTATGTATATCATTTTAAATCTACATTACACGATAATCCGGTAAACTTCAGAACGTAAAAAATGAAGCGCGTGTCTAAAAATAGACAGCCTCCAGACGATGGTTACTCATTTTGATTAAAAACAAGCAGCTCCATAAACATAACATGACACCGTTAATACTAAAAGTCTGGCTTTTTTGATAATCTACTTTCCGAGAATCTGACTTGGCAAGGACCAGTGCTTCTCAACCTTCTTACGTATAACGAAAAACAGCAAAAGAAAAAGATCTGTTGTTCATTCATGTAATTTTTATTTATTAGTCAAAGAATTCGTAGCATTTTTAAAATAACCAAAAAAGTAACTAACAAGTCACAGTCAAGAAAAAAATAATAAAAAAAATCGGACGATCTCTGTTGTATGCGATATGGATTTTTTATTTGAGTAGCACTATTATGCGTTATCACTAACTGCAGATAACTTCCCGTATACGTGGAAGCCACGGTCATCGGTCACCGGCGTCCAGCAGCCGATAAACCCGTCCTCATTGTCTCCCGCCCACGCGTCTGTCGTGTACCATTGATACTATGCTATACTCCAACTGATCCAAATGGCTATCGGTTAGCCTAAACATAGCTATTTATAATGTTCTATATTTGCATATCTTGCTCTCATTGATGACTTGTTGACATCATCTTAAACTTGTGTAATAGTAAAATGATTTGTTTGGCATTTCAAAGAATATTGTGGATTGATTAAGAGCGTGCGCATACCTGATATTAAGTTATCGCATAACTGTTTAGTTTCTCTTTGATTCCTATGAGCATTTATGACGGTACACAGTACTTTATTTTTGACCGACTTCCCAAAAGGAGGTACTCAATTCGTCTATATGTTTTTTTTTATTTTTTTTAATGAGCTGTTGCCCGCGACTTCGTCCGCGTGGTATTAGAAGACATGCGAACTATATAAATAACAAAAAGCTAATATCCCTCGGGAACCGGACACTTCGGGGATGAAGCTTATCCCATGTATACTCCAGACTTTGTTTTACATCTGTGCCAAATTTCAATAAGAT
>NW_013525381.1:833546-837860 GCF_000836215.1 Papilio polytes | reverse complement strand
CAGATTATGCTCTAAACCTGTGCCAAATTTCATGGAGATCCGTTCAGCCGTTTAGGCTACAAACGCTAACAAACATCCATCCATCCATCCTATCTAAACTTTCACATTTATAATATTAGTAAGAAGTAAGAAGTAAGATTGTGCAACTGAACAGTTGAATTGGCTGCGAAACAATCGACAATCCTACATCATTTGTGCGACAGTTAGTCAAAGGTGTGCGCTCGCTTTTAGTATGTGCTGTATGGTGTATGCTGTCAAGATTAGTTACATTTTCTTGATGTCCCTAACTTTAATTCCCTTAAAGTCTACTACGCTAGCCCAGTGATGTGTGGATGAAATCACTATCTTTGAATTTCTTCACAAATATATACCTACAGGTTGCATCAAGATGTTTTCCTTCACCGTAAATGTACAGGTACATTTGCAATTCAAAAAACCCATTGGTAACTTTAATATAGAAAGATAATAAATCATTACTTTTACCGCATAATTCTATTACTTCACAGTAACAATGTAAACCATTCTATTAAATATTAACCTGCCCAACCTATTCAATGTTAGATCGCTTTTCACACGACAGAAATGGGTCGATATGTAAAAAAACTTGTTCTTAGAATATGAACATAACCTGGCGTCTTTGTAGACAACTGATGCTGGATAGAAAAAAAACATCTCATTGTGAGTGACGTCAGTTCTGAAGTGTCGGCCGGCTCTCGTACGCGGCGGCCATCTTTTATTTATACTCATACTTGATTGATTGAGCGAAACGTCGTATGAATGAATCGATTTATGGTTTCGTTGAGCGGACGCTGTTTATTTGCCCGTTTGACGTCAGGAATCTTAAACGGGAGAGATCGGACAAAGTTATGCTTACCTTGAACATATCTTATATAGTCACCAGGGTGGATAAGTTAATGAAATGTTATAAAATCTATCCTACGTTTCATGAGCGTCGTCAGGAGGAAGCTACCTCTAGAGATTCGAACATAATAAGATATATGTAAAAATTAAATTATAATACTAAGATGCCTTTCCTAGAAAACCACATAGATAACTTTAAAACGAATTGACAAGTTGTACATAAAAAAATTGTATCTACTTAATAATCATTCTTTGGAATAACTTTGATTATCTCTCTGACCAACCTTCCCTACATCCTCGGTTGGCGACACCGATACTGTTTTTAGGTGCTAACTTTAAGACATTTTTAGTACCCAAACGCAAGCTATCAATTCACAACTTAACTGTTGTTTAATCAGCAATGTGTGACAAATCTTCATAGTCACTATATCTAGTTACATGTGGCGATAAAAAATAAGTAAGTGCCACATGAGTTCTCCGCGAACGAATTGCAGACATCTGCTACAAACATTACGCCTTTACAACGGTTACAGTCACTCTAATGTACTCAATAATACAATGAGTTACGCTGTTAAAGCGATTTAATTTTGAATTTTACGTACGATGATTTAATATGTTTTTCTATTGGTGTTTTTTACTCTATACAGCAATCCCAACTTCTGTAGAGTCAATGGATAAATAATAATTTAAAAAACAATTAATTTAACCCCAAGTAATTGGTTTATGGTGGCTTAAGCCTTTTAGTGTAGATAATTTATAAGAAAATTTACTTTTTCGTCCTGAATAACCAATTAACGACGCTATGTGCGTCAGCTAGTCTTCATAGTTTTGTTTAATTCGACCGTTGTTATAAAGATAGTCGAGCAATGCTATCTTTACGAGTACACTCTCTGTAGATGCCGCTTCCTGCAAGTTATCACCGGCTGACAGCTGAGCAGCACCGCTCTCAGTTATCTGTGTACAGTGTTCACTGTTGATAGTGTTGCCAACAAATTGGCAAACATTAAACTAATGGTGCATACAGCTAAATTGCCTATATTTAGTTTAATGTTTACGTTGTGTTTGTATGATTTTTGTTAATGATTTATTTTCGCAGTTACTACCATATAATGTAGAATCATACTAATATTGTAAATGCGAAAGTTCAGATGTACTGTTGTTTGTTAAAGTTTGTAGCCTAAACGGCTAAACGTGTCGCGTGAAATTTGGCAAAACGTAGAGAATAGTCTGGACAAACATAAACTAATGTTTTTTTTTTATTCCATGCGGACCTAGTCGCGGGCGAAAGCTAATTCGATTGAACGTATGTAGCCGGGCATTACAATTGAATCGAATAAAACACTGTTTGATTTGAGGTCGGAACAAAATGTCAATCTCTGAGATAGTACAAACTTTCTTTTTCTGTCTACCCTAGTTGATCTTAGTATTTCCAACAGCGAAGATAAGACAACCATCAAAGTGGCAGTTAGTGCAGCACGGGTCAGGGGCCAAGGAATGCTGGTCGATAAATAGCTATATTTGACAATGAAATAGCGCTCAAGAATACGGCCGCCACTCGACGGCTGACCACAAATCAAGCTCACAGCGCCGGTGATCCGCTCAATGGCAAAGGTCGACATCCATCAGACAATATATACGAAAGAATAATTCTCATTCGTTAATTCTCACTGTGTATTAGAATACTCATTGTAATATTCTAATCAAATTTGTGAACGCCTTTAACACATGCATGTTTAATCACCCTTATTTCATCTTAGCAACATGCTCGAATAACGATATCATTATTATCTCCCCTACCTTATTCTACTCCCGTAGGGTCGGTGCACCGGGTTTTCGTCCTCCAAATAACTCTATCAACCGTCATCTCAATCATCACTCCCTTCTTGATCACGTCACCTTTCACGCAATCCATTCATCTCTTTCTAGGTAATAATAACGATATCATTTGTTTATTGCAATTAAGACCTTGTACCTACAATTAAGTCATTATCAAGATTAGTAACGTCCCTAATTCGGTAAAACTTTACTATAAATAACCTATCCTGGCGTTATAGATTCATTTAACTGCTATGTTAAATGTTATGTGTATGTTAAATGTTAGTATATGCTATCCCCATCCGGCGTTACGACTTACGACTGCTGCCATCTGGTGCGTGTCCCAATTTATACACCATCCGACATTCTCTCACTGCGACACGCCACGCTACTTCGTAAATAACATGTGTACCACAACACATTACTGTTTGTTAACGTACTAACAAAGCGTTACGTACCCCGTTTGATATTAGATGTTAGATTTTAGAATAAGACCATAATTTTTATAAGATGAATCGCATGTAACAAGGAGAATGTTAGTTATGAGTGTGAAGATACACTGGTAGAGGTGGACATAGAAAAAAAAAGAATGGATTACGCAAAAGGTGACATGATCAAGGATGACTGAGATGAGTTATGGTAGTGATTTGTGGAGAACAAAAAAGCAGGATCAAGAGGATGATGAATAACACGATAATTTTACCTTTTACTAAGATCAGGTTCGATGAACCATTGCCACAAGTTCTTATACCCAATAAATACCGTCAAAATTAATTAATGGCACGTCTATAAATGCAATAAACACAACTTTAGAAAAATGGCGCGTTTACGTAAAGATTCACCATCACATACCTAGACAGACACCTAGGTAGCTATCTTCAGTTGCAGATTCGTGCTATATGTAAATTTTATAAACGCTGCATGTAAAGCTTATATTTTGCATTACCTATTACATGTTTTTATTTATTTTTTTGTGTTTCTCTAATAAAAGATATATATGCTCGTTAAAAGAAAATGTTTATGATTTATATTCTCCGAGTTTAAAATGCATGGCGGGTGAGTGCGTCCGTCGCGAAGGAAGCAGGAAATGTACGGGAGGCGAGCATCCCGGACGCGGCGGGAGGAAGTGAGGCGATTCACCGCTTCCTCCCGCTACCCCCCTACACCCCGCGCCCTCCCCCGCACTATTTATACCCGGCCCGCCCGCGGGAACCTCGGTCACTGTCGTCCGGAGCGACCCGACTAGAACATTTACCTATTCTATTACTACTTGTACAAACACGGGAGGATTAAAATTACCAAATGAACTGATATCAATGAAGTGAAAAATTTGATGGAGATGGAAATGCATTATTTAATTTTTTAGTTTTTTGGGTGCATACAAGAACACTTAAAGCAATCTTGCTGTTTCAAACATAAGCAGCAGTTACAGTTGTACAAGACAACTAGTATCGTATTGGATAGACCCAATAAAGCCAGTTTTTTTCTCTGGACTATCTTTTTGTTGTTTTTAAAAAGTGAACAAAATGTACCAAAGAATCTATCTCGCTGTGTGGTCAGATACGCGGTTACTTCTGCTATTGCTAAGCCATTAATAAGCAAGGATTTGAATATTCAACGAAACAAATTAAAAATTCA
>NW_013525381.1:825241-832149 GCF_000836215.1 Papilio polytes | reverse complement strand
CCCACCATACTCGTCCATCGAGTCCGGCTAACGGCTCTCCGGGCCGTCGCCTTCCTGTTCCCTCATCGTCCCCACCTGCAGGCAAACAAACACATTATATTGTAGCTTCATTACTCGAATTCACAGCGCAAACATCAATACAACTAATATCATCATCATCGTTGGTCAAGAATATGTTCGATATGCGAAACGCTTACGTAGTAATATTTACAATTGAAGAAAGTACGGACAAAGTTTACTATAATTATCAAAGGTTTTTTCCGTTGCGGTTTATTGGCGAAGACGACACGGACTAGATCTACAATGATTCTTTATTCACGTAATTATTGCGATGGAAAATAGTTCGACCACTCTGTCATTGACAAGATACACGAATATGAAAAAACATTGTATACAGTTTAATTACGTATTCGTGACGCACCTCGCATGTGTTATGTTAGTATTTTATATCCTAGAATTAACGAGTAGCATATCAATGTCCGACAAATGACAGTACGATATTCATAAGAGATTCTGTTACAGTGTATATTTCGCGATGTAATTATGATACAATAATTGTTACCCTCAACACAACGTTTTTATCACAAATTGTATTTTAAAGTTGAACTAATTTCCAATGGCATTTTTACTAAACATTGCCGTCACAATGTTTATATTTACAGGTATAAAAATATGCATGAAACGTTAACATTGTTTACAGTTGTTACAAAGCTTGTAAAATCACAAATAATAGGTAAAACAAATCATAAATCTGACTATCATACTAATATTACAGTTTTGTTGGATGGATGGATGTTTGTTACATATCTCTTAAACGTCTTAACAAATCTTCATGTAATTTGACACAAATGTAGATCATAGTCTGGAAGAACACATTACTACTTACTATTTTTTTATCCCGGGACAAAGTCACGGACAAAAGCTAGTAAAAGGTTATAAGGACTCCATGACAGTAATTGAAAGAATCATTAGAAATGTCGTAATTTAAATATAATTGTTAATTGAAGTGAAACACAAAAATATAATGAGAAGTTGGTTTCTACATATGTTTTGTACATGGATCTGCGACTACAATCATTCATAGAGTCATATTAATAGTAATAAAGCTATATTTTAAGTCACAGATATAAAAGATTACCTAAAATACGGGACTAACACTAGATACTCGTATATTGCGGTCATCTCATAGTTCATATAAGCCCAACTTCGTTTCAAACATGATTTTTATTTATTAGTCTAGAAATATCTAAAGTACGCAAAAACTTGTGACTGGACGTATTATGCACCGTTTTTATCAAGTTACGTAGAATCCATTAAAACAAGTTATCATCAATTTTATTCATATTCTTCATAAATAGTACAAAACAATACAAGCAACGTGCAAAAAAGCGGTTTTTATTCATAATATTAGTTCATTGCAAAACTTACATGCTAAATAAAAAAAATCTGTCAATTACTTTTGGACAGTATTCTTTAGTAGATTTACTATGAACTACTATCATTTACCAATTGACCAAATAAATAACCCCGAGTATGCTTTGCGACATAAAAATAGATTGAAAACAGATAGAGATTTCCTTCCTCAATCATATTTCAACACAGATAAAATTGTAACTTTGCTATCGTCTAATCATACATCTTACTAATAACACTAGTTTACTAATATTATAAATGCGTAAGTTTGGATGGATAGATGCTTGTTAACGTATCCCCAAAACATCTAAACGGATCACACTGAAATATGGCATGGATGTGGAGCATATTTTTGTTTTTTTAATTGCACGCGGTAGCAGTCTCGAACTCTACTAAAATTAATTAAAACGCGGAATAACGTAACACGATACAAATAGTTTTAAAACTAACCTATAAAAGGAGTATACATGTCTTAATAAGAATCCCAGCAATCTGTGCGAGATTTAAAAAAATAAAATTTGTTTAGTTTTCGTGCATGTATTCAGTATTTTAAGAAAGTACAACTAGAATTAATAGTCTGACACCTTTGACTCTGCTTACTATATCTAGTTTAGGGGCGTGAGTTTTACGGAATACAATGTGCACCTATTATAGTAACCTAGAATAAGTAGTATCTTTAGTGGTGACTAGCTGCGGACATGCTGGCTCCAGTGGCGCACCGACTGGCCAAGACCGAAAAATCTACGAACGTCATGGGGCCTTCTACAACCGCCTGCCGGACCACGTCACAGTGGCTACCAGCCTCGCATATTTCAAAAATAAAATCAAGTAATAGCTAATACAAAAAGCCTATTATAGTGTCGAGGAATTTTTCCTACGATGATTGTTTTATACAATTTTCATTCAAAATATCTTTAAAGTTTTTTTTTTTTAACATTGTGACCTGTAATTCGCTGACTAATAAAACATTTGTATTTGTATTAATAACGTATAGTTGTTAGTAATAGGTAAAAAAGGACCAAAATCGTAGGTCATTGGCCGACGCAATCAAGCTGATAGTGACGATGGCATCGACGATAGCGCATCTACTCCAGTTGCCTAAAGGTCATTAACCATACAGTGAAAGTATGCACGTTTGTTTATATTGAAATGTAAGCACGTAAAATATTTCAAATATATGGAAAACAAGCATTCACATAAAGCACATAAGTAGGGAGATTATCCTGAATTATTTCTTTAGTATCTAACTAATATTATCAATAAAAATACTTCTAAAAAGATCCCCAAATTACTCAATTACTAAAATTATGACCGAAAATATTTGCATTTTAAGTATTATGGGGTTTAAAAGTATGGATTATCAAGTCATTTATTATCATTTGTTTATAGTAAGATTAGTGTTTTATCTATATTGTAATATTTAGGCGTCATAAATATGGTTGAATTACAAAAATAGTGGTCACTGGCAACACAGACAGAAACAGTTTAGAAATAATATGTTTAAGAAATTGGAAGCTTATTTATTAAGCTCCTCTTACTACGTTCATTAAATAATTAAAAACACGAGTTTAAAGTTATATTTTAAAAGTAAAATTAATAAATTTTCCACATATCATGTAGTTGTATGTTTACTCTGCTACTAAATCTGTACAGTTAAAACTGTCAGTTACAACTGAGCGTCTGTTGGCTTGAAATTCGCATATGCATTTAATATCGTATAATATTTACTGATTATTTGAATCTTACTTAAATTACATAAAATGGTAATGTCAACATTGTGCAAAATAATTTGCAGAGAGAGGAAACAAGGCAGTTGACATATTTAGAAAATTGTTTGCGAGTAATTAGGATTTTTGTCTTATAAATAAATATTACGAAGTACGCTTTCCCGTTTAGTTAATCATATTATACAACTAGCGATTGCCCGCGACTTCGTTAACGCATAGATCAACTACCTATCAATTAGAGTCCCTTCAAATTTGGTCTATTAGGACATTACCCGAAACAATTGCGACTATGCGGACAGACAGATAAAGATTGTTTTTTCGTTATCAACAATGCAAATACATCTTGTATATCTGACACCAACGGCCGATCCAAGGGGTCATGATCCCTATGACCCCCCCCCCCTGAGCTGGTTGATCAAAAGCTTGACGAAATATATTTACATATTTTGTCAAGTTCTTGACTTGACCACGTGTGACCCCCCCTGGCGCCAAAGCTGGATCCGCTTTGGTCTGACACTCCAAATATGTTAATATGTATTTACATAAAATTACAACTTCTCCGATGTAAGTGTACTGGTATTCTTAAAGTACGCATATTATATATAGTTTAGAACTGAGGAAAAGACCTTAATATTGTTAAAAATAGTTCACTACACGTTCTGATGAATTCAGAGCGACCCTTAAATAGTCTAAGCTTGATGTAGTAAAGATCATTTTAGTTTTAGATTATTTTCTATACAGAATTATCGCAAAGATAATTCAATACGCAAAACATATCTTAAATTGTTACAATAATGTGTTGTTGTTTGTTTTAATAGTTTGATAGGTATAAATATATTTATAGGTATAACTTTTAATTTATAAGAAGGCTTTTATTGCTATTAAGGTTCAGTGGTTATTATAATAAAAGTGATTTCCTAGATTAAAGGTATAAATAAACATGAAAATATCTCTTAAAAATGCATGGTTTCTAATAACTGGAATATAATATTAAGTTATGTGTGTACTACTTAGAATAGCTACAAACCTATCATTTAGTTTTCCAAGTTATTTCAGTTGAACAATCATATTAGAAACAAATTAATTAAAACATGAATGAAAATGACAATTGCTTTACAAAGATTTAAACTTTAGATAAGCACAGATTGTTCTAGATGTAAATATTTATGGTTGAGTACAGTTTTTAGATAATTAAACGATTGTGAATTAACCGTGGTTTTTAGATGGATAATACTGACGATTAGATAACCTCTTTCTTTTAGAAACCTAAAAATTAAGACATTAGAATGGAACTAAACAAAGGGAATAATAAAACTATACATAGGTTATTTTATAATACATTGACAGGTATTGGTTTAAATCACAATCGAATGTTAGATCATATATTTAGTTTATTTATATTGTTTTTCATCGATTGTAAAATTTAGCTTTAGTTGGTTGACTTCACACATATCATTGAATTTCTTCGCCGATATGTGCAGGTTGCATTACGATGTTTTCCTTCACCGAAAGAACGTCGGGTAAATTATGTACATATGAAAATTCGAAAACTTGAAAATCATATTGGTACACGGCGGGATTCGAACCCAAGACCTGTAGATTACAAGCCGAGTGCTTAAACCACTGAGCGACCGATGCTCTACTTGTATACTACTCTAATATGTAATTTTCTCTGTTTTAGACATTCGAGTGTAAATAGTTTGTTATTAAAATTTAGCATAGCAATTTACCTGTGATTAGTACTTCATAGAATCCAAAGAAATCGCAATTGCTTAAGCTGATAATGGTATTTGACATATTTAATTTACTCAATAAAATGATGGGACAAAGATATACACATAAAAAAGTGCGCTCATAAAACTCTACTACCGGTAGAGTTTGAGTTGTACACTTGTGATAGATAGAGGTACCGATAATTATGAAAAAAAGTTTATTTGGTCAATATAATAAAACATATTTAAAATAAAGTAATCAAAATTATCTGCGATTTTCAAACTAATTGAAAAATGCGTTATTTCTGCTCTATAACTTGTATTAGGTCTTTTTGTATCTTTTGCAGTTACAATAAACAGATTTAATAAAGAAATGTGTTCGTATCTTTTGAGAATTATTTACAATTAGACTAAGTATAAACTCCTGAGATTTATATACGTAATTATTGCAACAGTAAAATAAAAAATAAAATAAAATGAAAAAACACATCGACGAATTGAATACCTCCTTCTTTTGGGAAGTCGGTCAATTAATTCACAATATACGAGTGAAACGAATACTGATTAGTAGAATTTGGTAAGTTTGGACATATCCTCACTAAACTAGACAATTAATTAGCAAATGTTTATTAGTTGTTTAATTAATTTGAATACTGTATAAATGTTATCGTGATATTAACCTATAAACTAGTAAGTTCAAGGTATAAAGGTAATCTCCACAAATAAATCGGAAGTACTCTGAAACGACATATTTCGCTTCGTAAGCGCCACTTACTATCTGACAGTGGTGAAAATTTTAACGGAGTAATGCGTTACCTTATCATTTAAGACCCTGTTAGATATTAAAATGTCGTTTCAATATACGGCTTATCAGATAAATTAAAAAATTGAATACATTATTATTATTATATTAACACGAATAAACGTTATGTATTAAATTTATCAATAAATAAATAAAAAAAAACAACTAAATGTTAATGAATCTTTCAAGATTATTAGATTAATAGTCAAAGTTCGGATTACCGTTGTTTATATTATTATTACTTGTTTCAATTCAGCTAGCATTATACGAATATTGTAATATTATTAGTATTTTATTATTAAAATGTAAACAATGATCTCTATGCATTATTGAAATCGCAGAAAATTAAAATGCATATAATTTGATTATGAATAAATTAAAATCAATTCATAAAAACGTTAAAAAATTAGTTGATTGCAGCATGTTTGTGTAAGAGGTCAATGCCCCGATAATGGCATATATCTACAAAAATCGATCCGGTTACGAATTATACAAAGATGCCATTTAAAAAAAATAATTTCCCACGCTTAGGAAATAATGTCACATTATACGTATTTTAAAATGCTGTTTGATAAAATGAAGTTTATCGTGTTTTTAAGCGTCACAGCTATAGACGAAGATTTAAATCGAAAAAAGAATCAAAAGAAGAATTTAATATAAACTTTTATATATTTGAATTTCTAATAAAGTAAACATAAAGCATACATGTGTAATGTGCTTGTACAGTATCTTAAAAATTTTAAAGAGAAAAAAAATCAAATTAATATAACGTTTTTCTGTTTTCTTTTTAAACACTCGTAACGTTCGCTAAGAGATATGTTATGTATTGTTTACAATTTTATTATTTCTTATCTGCAGTTAACCGTTATCAAGTCACTGTCGAAATTGGTCTCGCTGTTGCTATAACTCAAAACATGAACGCTACTACTTGATATTACATCGTTAAACCTCTCATAAATTTGGGAACATTCGTTACTTTTGCTCGCAGCTCCACGAAAATCATGTCCAACGCAAGTGTGGGCCTTGCAGAGCGTTCTGAGTTCCATGTCCCATACGTACAACAATTCTGATCGTGGTGCAAACCAAATATAACCAAATAAATGAAAATAATTTTGTAAAGTTGTTGGTTGAGAACGTTCTGCCGGCGAGTAATGAGCGGCGAGCGACAGCGTTGCACGTGTGCCGGCGCGCGGCCGACGCCTCGCCGCTCATTCATGTTCGTTGGCCTCCTGCGCAGACCCACACCCTCCCTAC
>NW_013525381.1:822526-823810 GCF_000836215.1 Papilio polytes | reverse complement strand
CATGCCGCCGTGCCGCCCGCCTGTCACCATACTCCTCAACACCAAGACTTACTTCCAGCTTGCGTTAATTGTATATTTGATGAATATTTACCAGTAAATAAAAAAAATTAAAACATTTAAAACTATACTTATGGATTCCTTTCTATTATATACGGTTCATATGTTCATATTAGATTCATCTTCAATGAATTATCGTTAGTATAAATCAATGGAGGAAACAAATTATTAGAAGTTGGAACAAAAAAGTTAATCGGTCAGTGAGTATCGTGAATGGCGGCTCCTACAAAAAACATCTACCTGAGTTTCTCTATTCTGTTGTTGATCATCGACTTAAATAATAAAACTGTGTCTTTAAATATACGACTTGGCAATAACTACATCTAGTTGTTCTGAATTACAATAATTATACAGAACATGCGTTTTAAATTACAAGGTAAAATCAATCAGACACGTAACGGCCAAACTAATGTTTTTTTCTTATTATAGGCTTTCATACGATCCCTCAAATCTATTCTATACAAGCTTGCTACAGCAAGCGGTTACAACCGCTAGACGTAGGTACTAATGGAGATTACCTGAAGATACAAAAAAAACTTTTAATAATTAAAACTTTCTTAAGACATTATTGGATAAATAAATTTGAATGACTCACTTTGCGTTCAGATGGTCTAATTGTTATATTAATTACAAATTATACTTGTTCAGCATATGAATAACAATAGTATTATAAGATTCAAACGTCATGAAGGTTCGTTGGTTGCATGCGCATTGTACAAATGGGCGCCAGGTTGACTTACTGCGGGAGCGTCCCGCCCTTGCCTCCCTATACGTCCCGCCGTTATTTATTGTGTTCTGCACTGCGCTAGTACAAAATTGCGAGCCGCTATAAAGTTTGTATGCAATTATACCTACATAAGTATGTGGACTTTGATTACGAAACAAGATACCAAATGAGTAGGAACAATGCCAGTGATAATGGCCCTCCTAAATATGTACACGGAGTGAAAACGACACCCTCGCCTTCTGCCACACGCCGCATAAGGCGGCCGCTTCAAGGAACGAGCTCGTTACGTGTCCACAATAAGCTTTGTACCGCCTTCTCAGTACGGACCTCCTTCGGTTTTATTTCAACATAATCTGTCCTGATACTGTTCTCTTTCAACGAATGCACGAGCCAAGAAGCGAAAACGGCAACATCTCGTTTTCTACAAACTGACATTTCGATGGAAACTGTGTTAGGGTTGTGAACTTTCAATAAACGTAGACTCCCAACAGATTTTTTTT
>NW_013525381.1:820509-822504 GCF_000836215.1 Papilio polytes | reverse complement strand
TGTTTTCTGCATACCTAGTGAAGTTCTATAAAACACTGTGAGGTAACTTTTTGCCTTCTATTATAAAGCTTATTATAATTTTGTTGGAGCACATTCATTAACTACAAATTGAGTAGGTAGTATTTGGACAGTTAAATCGATTTCATGATCGCTGTCCCACTCGATAGAAATCAGGTTTCGTTTGTTATTCGGTTCGCGCGAGCGACGAGGCGCGGGCGGCGATCGGGCGAGAGGGGCGCGCGGGGTGCAGCGGGAGGCGCGGACGAGCGGAAACCTCCGCCCCCGCTTTCCATCCGCCTCAGATTGCAGCCATGCAACTGTCACCGGCGTATCTTGTACGCCGACTCTTTAAAAATTACCTAGGCAAATTATATGATAAAACTCTGCAAATGCTATTTGGCAAGTTCTGAAAGCGATTTTAGCGACTTTTAAAGGTGACATTTTATTGGTAGAGTCAATGTCATTGTTGCTCTTCATTCTATCGTTGTTTATAGGCTAAATTGAAAATAAAACCTAGAGAATTGTGACTCTTACATAGTGACGACATATAATCGAAACATGACACGTTCATTTATAAAGTAATATACATTTTGCCATGTTTGGACAATTTGTCAAATCACAAAAGGGCCGACATCCGCGATTTGCGGGTGACATAACCGAAGCGTTCCTATCTGACACCTACTTATTTACTTCGAAACACGACTATAAATTATACCATTCAAAAACTGCCATTCCTTTGTAGAAGTGTAATAAAAATTTGAGAACTCCATATAAAATATATGGACGCAAAAGTTGCGAGAAAGTTTTCTTAAGAAAGTTTGGTCAAAATATACCTTTTTTAATCCGAGTAACTTTAATGTTAAAAGAATAAGATAATGCAACTGCCATACAAAGTGGATTTGACGATGGACGCATATGAAAGGGGAATACATCTCTACGTGCGTCTCCTCCTCTATTGAATAGGGGTAGGCAACGCACCTACAGTTGCGAATGTATAAGGGAAAGGGTTAGATATTTTTCAGCGGATTTAGATGGCCGCTCGCCAGGCAAAATACAACCAGGAAAGTAATATCAGATAAAGCCACAATTCTTATAGGAACAAATACTGTTTTTATTATTATATTTAAAAATAACATTACATATAACATAACACGATAAAGAACTTGTCTTTGCAAAATACAGATAAAAAAGCTTCAAAAAGAACATTAAATCTGGCAGCAAAAAAGTTGATCATTTATTAAAATAAAAAAGCATAATCGTCTTTAATGCTTTAATTTTGAATATAAACATTCAATAAAGCGATTGTGGCGCTAGTTGTTATCAATCATTGTCGATTGTTTTGTGAAAATATAACTTTATCTGTGAACTTCCTTCTGGAGTCAAACGGTGTTATCGCGCCTTTTATATTGCATGTAAATTTATTGCGATTATATTTCTCATACATAACCGAATCGAATAATTTATTTTATTCACGTCCGCGTATAATATTTTTAAATAATATCTGAATTGTCGATATCTATCGAATATTTAGATTTCAAACGTATTCAATGGGGTTTATTCAGTAAATATCTTAGAGTTAAATTATTTTATCGTTACGAATACATTTCGTAAACATATTATATTAACATTTACGTTTTGCGGTGAATTTATTACATAATTTTATCACAGTGCGTCACGTTTTTTTCATTCATTCATGTTGTTCAAATTTACAATATCCTGGTAACGTAAAAATTGTATTACTAAAAGCAATTCATGTTTATAGTTTACATGACATTTATACGGTTACGTTAGTATGGCATGATTAAACTTTTTTTGATGAATTATAATGGTTTGAAGACAAAGTAAAGTTCTACTACACAACTAATTCAACAAAAAGTGTTAATAAACTTCACCTCTACTGTCAACACACCAAAGTTCCATTTCCACTGAACATCTCTATCTTTTCGCATCGTATTTTACCCTAAAAACTAGTAAATACATAATAAAATAGACGCA
>NW_013525381.1:814404-820353 GCF_000836215.1 Papilio polytes | reverse complement strand
TGTTAAAAAGTTTTTATTCCACGCGACCGGAGTCCCGGCCGAAAGCTAGTATTTATTAACCTAAGCACTCGGTACAACTAATTCAGTGTTTCAAATGTTTATGGCCAGTACGTTGCATATGACAATAAAAAAGTAATTTTCAATAAACCTCTTTTTCGGCTGACATAAAATTCGGCGCGATTACTTACATACCAGCGCTCGATCGCTGAAAATTATTAAAAATAAACAAATTGATAAAATCGAATTGTCTTTAGCCGTTTATTTACAACTGTTTCTAAACACGATAAGAAATTCTGTTAAGATAAATATTTGTTTAAATTGTTTACTCGAAATAATAATACAGATTAAATATAGCTAACGATGTGTCCGTCAGAAAACGAAACCGGATGTCAGTCATAGATAAAGGAAATGCGACACAGAGTTACGACGTGTAATGGCTTACTCTGTTTCCTCTATTCGTTGAAGTACTACAATTAAAAAATAAGAGAAAATAGTATATGACGACATTCTCTCTTTTGTAATTAAACTAAAGAGGATATTACTATTTCCTTGTTTACTTTAAAGATTTTAGGCCAGCAAGTAGAATTCAATCAAATGTTATTTTATATGTTTTCCCGTATATTTATTTATAAGATAAACACCAAAAATTAAGACGTATCAAATTACTAGCTGTTCCCGTGCGACTTCATCCGCATAATTATTTTACATTTTATTTTATTGTTTACATGTGTCATACTTGCTTTCTTGATGTTGGCAGCAACTTATGGTCTCTTTCCCACATTAGGGTTTTTATTCAAAATACCCCCTAAGTTTAATGGCGTGAAAATATATAGCCTAAAGCGTAAGTGTAAGGCTTTTTATTAAAATAAGAATTATTCAAAAATATGCTGTAATTGCTGACATCTTAGACAACAAAGAAGTGTGTGTTTACGCTATATTATAATAGTATAGATTTGATACTAAGAATTTAAAACCGCAATACATTATCTATTCTCAGAAAATTATTTCTAGGAAATAATCAAAACATGATATCGAGGCGGATACTCTAAACTCGAAACCGCTTGTTTTTTTTTTATCGTAGATGTAAACGAGCAATAGCTCATCTGTTATTACGTACGCATACACTGTACAAAAGTGGAAAATTTTATGGCTCATGACCATTGTTGTACTGTTGATCTTACTGTAACAGTAACAAATCACCAGAATTACCTACTCTGTGAAGTAGGAATGACAAAATAAAATCCAAATCAAAACTGATTGACATAAACTACATGGTCAATTTGCCCATTCGCGTAACAGTTGAAAACAATAATATGTAATCTAAAGTGTGTATTATCTGCCAATATGGATGAAAGACCGTTACGTAAGAACAAAAGCTAGAATGAAGGATGTTGAATGGACGAGTGTTGGCTCCATTCATGGCGCGGCTGACCTTAGGCCGGGCGGCGGCGGGCGGCGGGCGGCGGGCGGCGCGGATGTTCGCAACACCGACGTGCGACGCCACATCGCACAGATAAACACATTTCTAAACTTAAACGCTTTTGATTATTTGATAATCTTTGAAAATACCTATCTTAAGTTAAAATCATTCAATATTTTCCAACAACGCATCTTTATTTAAACGTTTATATAGTTTTATGAACCACAATTAAAAAGACGACGTTGGCAATGATATTATCGCTGTAATAAATTTGACATATGTGTCAACCGCATGTCACCAAATTGGCGGGCTTATAAAATGACAACATGTGCATCATGTCATGTGTGGCCAAAGATAAAACATGCGATGTATGAATTCTTCTCATTTTAATTGAAGGCAATTACATGAATTCCACGTAGCGTTCGGGGGCGGGGGCGCGGGAGGTTGAGGGGGGCGGCAGGGCGCGGAGGCGGCGGTGCGGCGAGGCGGTCGACCTTCCGTGAGGCCGTCCGCGCCCGCGCGACTCGCGGCGACGCAGAGACCCAGCCAGCGAGACTGTTATTACAACTCGACATGCGACGCTCGCGGCCACCTAGTGACGCCACAGTAAATCACATAGAGCCTTTTTTATACTGTCCCACTTTAAACAGGCAAAGGTCTTATGCATTTAGCCACAACAAACAAAATAAAGTCATGTCAATTAATATTGAAAATTTTAAGTAACAAAATCCAACATCACATCAGGAATTATAAAATGAAAAGCAAATACATCATGTACTATTGTTACTAACCTAACCTAACTAATTCGGAAAGGAACTGCATCGGACAGTCTGATCGATTAGGTGAAAACTAGAAATTACAATAATACCAAACAAGGTGATCAGCATTATAAACTTTTAAAGCACAGCAGAGGGATCAAATTTGTGTAGCAAGCTTGCGTGCTACATACAAAGCGCACAGCGTCAATGCTAGAGCGAGCTACGTTACGGTTCACTGAATTTCAATTCTCGTAATCGAGATATTCCACTAATATGAACCGTTATTATTTATTCGATTAAAGATCTACAAATACTCAGTACCGATAACTAATATATTTTAAACCCAATTTGTAATATTTAAAGTGATGTCCGATTGTTTTATTCTCTGTCTTTTCTAGATTTTTCGGTTCTCTATGTCGTCCTAAATATAACCTGTAAATGGAATTAAACTTACACACAAACAAAAAATATAATTCAGATATCGTACGAAAGTTATCTATTATGTTAAATACAATAAATTTATTATCAAGAACCCTGCTAAAAAATAAAACTCGTAACATAATTCGCAAAAATAACCTACAAAGTTATCTATTTGCGTATATATAAGCTATGTTGACAGGAAACGAGTGAATGTACACAATAACTATTTGATTATAACTAGTCCTAACTATGTGTAGTTCATCAGAAGTCGCTGCGTATCTTTGCTATTCATACAGTCGTCATTACCTACAAGAGTGTGGGATGGCGTACAGTCGCCGACACTGACCACTTCGACAATTATTTAAAACGACTTCACCCGCGTGAAATTAAACAAAATAGTAAAAATATAGCCTATGTTACTCAGTGATAACATAGCCTTTAATGGTACAAGAATTTTTGAATTCGGCCCAGTAGTAGTAGATATTTCAAAACATACAAAATACCAAAAACACAAATCTTTCCTCTTTATAATCTTACTAATATTATAAATGCGAAAGTTTAGATGGATGGATGGACTTTTGCTAGCGTTTGTAGCCTAAACGGCTGGACGGATCTCCATGAAATTTGGCTCAGATAGAGAGCATAGCCTGGAAGAACACATAGGCTACTTTTTATACTGGGAATAGTTACGGTTCCCGTGGGATTCATTAATTTAGTTTTTTAATGTTTACTCGATCATTCTGAAACAGTTCAACATATCTCATTGAAATTTGGCACAGATATAAAACAAAGTCTGGAGTACACAAGGGAAAAGGTTCATCCCCGAGAAATGTCCGGTTCCCGAGGGATACGTAGCTTTTTTTATTTAAATAGTTCGTATGTTTTCTAATACCATGCGGACGAAGTCGCGGGCAACAGCTAGTATTAGTATAAATGAAAAATATTTTATAACAATCAGGACAAAGTGATTTTCGCATGTTTTGTTTATAATAATAAATAACCCTTGCTTATAAATCGAAAGATTGCCTAAAAATATCATTGACAAAGTGTACATATATGTACCTACGCTATACATACAATATGCTATAAAAAACACCGGCCTTGTACTTTGCATGTATGGTTGACATCTGTTTGCGAGTGTACTGTAGTTTGTGTGGCTGCGTGGTCGTAGCGTGGGCGCGTGGGCGACACTCGCCCACGGCGGCGCACCTAGCCCGTAAATCACCACACCCTTTGTCACCACAGGCCACAGCGGTTACTGATTGCTAGTTGTCACCAGTAAGGTAAACCAGGCGGTCGAAGCTAGCTTCTAACAATCAGTTTTATCCATCTTCAGAATAAAGAAACAAGACACGTCAGAATTTTTAGGCAGATTAATTGTAAAACCCCTAAACAATTCAAGTTTTAATATAGAAAAATGAAATCCCTAAAAGTAAAATAAATAGAAAAAGGAATCTCATTTGTAAATTATTCCATTTTGATCTGATTCATTAAAAAAACTAACTCAACCAATAGTTATTTCAAAGTGAGTTAAGATTTCATCTAATTTCCCGTGAAAGATATCAAATTAACCCGTTCAGAGGCAACATTTCACTGTATTGAAGCTAATAAGATAGTTCAATACAAATCGCCACCGTTTCTCGGAATCCGTTAGAAACTCGACTGTGGGAAATGATCCGAAGATTGTTCTCTCGCAGAATCGATCGGAAGACGCATTAAATGATCTCGGGATAACGTCGAGAATTACCTATATAATTATAGATAACAACCGGTTTCAATAATAATTTGTACATTCGAAATGCAACAGAAAATTCTCTTCAATAAAATAATGTTTCTAGATCCGATTAAACCGTTCCAAATCCTGAGAAACTATTTTTTTATATTCAGTCACACGTGCAGTTTGGGAAATCTATAACACAAATAAATCAATCTTGAGTAAATTCATTTGAAAACTATATAATTTACCAGCAGTGTAACTTCCGTTGATGTTTGATGACTTCGATCCCACATGAGGGATTACAGGTGCGAAGAAAGCACGTACATGTTATATGGAGTAATCGTATAACCTAAAATATATCTTATCCCGTCGTTGTAAAGCAGAATATTGGATGAATCTATTGTGGTGTGTTGATGGTGGAAAGTGATGTCATTGGCCTACGGCAGCAAGCGTTGTTCCTCTCTGTCAGTGGTACTTTTGCTTTTTTGACTGAACATTGTCGCAGCGTCCTGGACACGTCAGACGTTAGGAATTTTCTAATCACTTCTGTGTCAACCGCTCCGGAATGTTAGACACACGGCCGGCCCGCCACAATGCGGGATCCGAAAAAAACTTTCATGTCAAAGGTTTTGACTTTCCGACCACCGTGGAAAAAAAAATAAAGTGCTGCTAGAAGGAATTTGATAACTACGGATTCCAGCTTAAAATTAAATTCAATAAAACTATATACACCGGTTTCTAACAAGTTAAGGAACTTTTAGCTACAAATAATTTATCGTTACAAACTTTTGTGTTGTGACGTCATATTAGTTTCATTGACGTCTTAAAATAAATGACGTATTTGTAGAGTTTCATCATAGTAACATCTTGTTATGAAATTCCTACCAAAATATTAGTATTTCCATCATCTGTATTCCACTGATATGACGTCACACGAATTCCCAACCGCCAAAACAAAATCTTGTTTACAGACGTGCTTCTTGTAATTGGACTTTCCTTGTTATCGCCACAAGAGTTGTACATAAAATAGTATAATTTCCGTTAGTTTCGGATTACTCACCTACATTGTGTATCGTTTCCTGGCAACCGTACCTGAAAACAAAACGTTGTTAAAAACCACATATGAAAATTTTGTCTGGTTACAGTTGAGAAATACAAATGAATACTAAAATATCTTAAATAAATACTAAAATCTCGTCAACCCTTGGTTTTGTTAAATAACATTTTTCAAGGACATAATATGGAAATAATATCTGAATTTGAATAATTTTGTTACACGTGCTATGCTATATAAAGGTGTGCAGTAGTACAGTGGAGCGGATGGCATTACGTAACACATCTCCAGCCAGCATCTGCATCGTAAGTGCGGAAGTAGGTATATTTATCGTATGACTAATGTTTTGATATCTGCTGAACGCACAGGCCGACGCAGTCGGTTGGGACTCGTTTTAGGTAACCAATAAATAGCACAGCTCATCCTAAAATTCTAATATTTCGTCTGTAATATCTGTTTCTTGCAATATAATTTAAATTCTATCCTTCCCTAAGCTAGATTAGGTTTTATCGTTTACGCTCACCTTCGACATAACGTCGTCTGCTTTAAGAAGGTCGACTAGTATGATATATTTACGTAT
>NW_013525381.1:812972-814009 GCF_000836215.1 Papilio polytes | reverse complement strand
CGCGCCCCGTCTCCCGCTGCCCGCACACACGCAAGCGCGCCGTCTAATTATCACGGCGCACTCGTGAAATTGCCGCTCGTTCCAACCGCTCTCGTCGACGACATCTTTTATTAATCCGATATCTTCTATCGGCGCTCGCATCCAACTAAAACACCTAACCCGATTCGATTTATAGTCGATGCAGCCGGATATGTGACATCATGTGATGTTAATTCGCTCCGCGGCGGCCGGCATTATCGTTTTTGGGAATTGGGAATTAGTGGTCATTACGCCGACCGTTTCGTTAGGATTGAATGTTTTAAAATGTAAATAAGTGGATTTTTATAGTTCTATTAATTCGATTTTTCATTTGTGCCTTGAATTAATGCGTGCCAACAAAGAAATAAAATCCTCTGGAAACGTAATTTTATAAACGGTCAAATTAAACTTATTTACAATAAGGCTGCCGTTAAGATGTAAAAAGTGATAAAGGTAAATTGTGTTTTCCCAAAGATGTTTGAGACAAACTAATGGTGATTTTTCTGCTTGCAGTGAAGATTCAGTTTAATACCCACGAAAATAAATTCATTCGATAGAGTTTGAGTCATATTGCTTTATGTTAACTTTAAATCGCCTACCAGATTTAAAATTGAATAGGAATAATTACATACCATATACACGAATAATTATGTTAGCGTAATTGCGTTTTGATTTTGTGATGTTGCTGTAAAACGATTATCATTGTAAAATAATACGTAACTCGTAACAGTAAAGACGAAAACAAGTTGAGCGCATCGTCAGCCGTAAACCGGTGTGTACAGGCATTATAAACGAGTATTAGACACCAACACAACAAGCGCTCCGATGGCCTCAAGCCTCAAGCTCCAGTGAAAAAACAAGTAGCGCCTTTCTGCCGTATCGATCTTTATGTTATTTTTCTTATTTATCTTTTTTTTTATCTGTGGCTCGCTCCGAGTCTCGGAGCCGAACGGAAGTTGTAACGATTTTTAATCGCGCCAACTATCTCGGCCGGCCGGTTCGGACGCCAACTTCGTATT
>NW_013525381.1:805724-812952 GCF_000836215.1 Papilio polytes | reverse complement strand
GCTCCTCGGAACACATATATTCAATTAAGTCTATGTCTCAGGAACATTGATAAGTAATGGAGATAAAGTGGACAATAAAAGAAATAAAAATGAGGGTTTTACTTTTAAACCATTGCCTTATATTGTCCACTACAGCAGGTTTTTGGACATATTGATTTTTGACTAAATTTAAGGATTCAAACATTTACAATTGTTTTATTTATGAGCTGCCCTTGCTCTATATCTGTAAATCTTTCCTCTAATCTTCCTACGTTAGGAGCACAAGTGCTTGACAAATGTTTCATTTGTTGGACTAACATTAATTTGTAAAAATTCTGAGTTCGCTGGCAGAATCTATGATGTCCAATGTCAGTGAAACAGTTGACCCCGATGAAGAGCGGCAGAGAATTGCGACGTTGTATTTTTGTAACATTTTTCTGCCGATAGCGGGCCCGTGGCCCGTGGGCGAGCGATAATGGCCAGAAATATCCACATTCTCTACGCCCACCCGGACCATCGAGAATATTACACCACAGACAAAAACATATACCACTATATATTATTTTAATCTGTACGAATAATAACAAAAATGTACGATACACTATTTTCGTCATATTCTTTGATTTATGGTCTTGTTTTTTTAACATAACAAACGAATTTAAAATACAGCTGAATATTGAAACCAAAAAATCTTAGTTTTCAAACCTAAGCAATGTGAAATGTGTCCTTAGAATAAGTTTTATCATATCATCAGTTTACTGTGTAGAGATAGATCGATAGTTTTTTACAGTTGATTTATGATAGATTTAATTTTGTCCTTCTAAATTAATTTGATTTTGAACAATTACAATTACATTTTGAAAAAAGAACGTTATTTTTTTTTAATCCGAAATCACGGCACACGCCTTATTAATCTCAAATCCAGAGTGGCCAGTGGCGTTGGCAGTACGGAGTGTCGGTCGCGGGACGCGCTGGAAGTGGCCGGTTAGCTCTGCAAGTGGGCAGATTGTTATTTTAGAGGCGACTTCCGCCCGCGCCGCTACGCGCCTATCAATTCCACGGCGCGTTGCTAATTTTAAAGTCGCTCAGGGTTGCCGTACTATTTATTATTAATCTATATCGAGACACAAGACCTTTACAAACAGTTAGATGAGTTAATTTGTTAAGTGTTGCAGTTGTATGAGTTTACAATGCTTAACGCAAGTTACTTATTGACGAATGTTACAAAATTGGAAAATTGAGTAAAAACTTGTTTTAAATACCATCTTAGCTTATTTTTTATCAATTCCATTATTATTCTTTGCATACAAGACTCTATAACGCAACATATATTAAATAATAATAATAATTTTGTTGAAGTCAACCGTTTCTTTGTTTATTGCTAAAGGTCACAGAGTTCCCATAGCGTAAACACAAATTGTATGAACAGCTGAGTCCGAAAGATGAAAAAAGGTATTTACTCGTCAAGTGCGAGAGCTGGCCAGTTTGTTTTCCTACACTTTATCGACGTGTCACTTCGTCGAGGAATAGATATCGTGGCTCTGTACTTTACTTCCTTGTTAAATTTTGTGAGGCATTAAAAAAATGGTAGCTATCATAGTCCTATCTATTTTATTGGTATCATGGCCATTTCCAAGGTTTGCCCTTACATTGTGCCTTATTATTTATATATTACAGATTTTAAGTATTGCAGGAGTATGAAAAAAATGAAAAAAATATTTATTTTTAGAAAAAAATCCACAAAATTAACACAAACAGTAAATAATGTAAGTAATTATGAAAACGAAGCTATAGGCTAGTTTGCAGGCTAGCTAACATTGCAGAAGTATATAATGTAAGTATGTAAACAAGACAAAATCAGATACTTTTGTCGAGTGATACAAAAATCGAATAAAATCATAATAAAAAGCAACTATACTTGAAACAAAAGCGAACAGTTACGCCTTTGTTTATGAAAAAGGAATGGGGTTAAGTTGTTCAAAGGGCAAAAGGATGTACCGCCTGCGAGAGTGAATTATTTACGTCGGAAAGTTTGAAAGATTAAGTAAACGGTTATTGAAAGCTGTGGCAAAGGAGCGGCGGCTCAAAGGGATTATAAATAAGTTGGCTCCCGACAACGTGAGGCTCCTACAGGAATACAGGAAGACTACCACATATGGGAATATTATGTTTTTTTTTATTTACATTTAAATTCTTACAGTATTTTTTCCTACAAGTAATCGATGTAGATACTTCGCTATAAAAATTATCGGTCTTGTTATTCATAAACTGATGTGAAATTCTTTAACGTAATATAAGCATAGATTTTAATTTAGAACAGAACATTTTTCGTATACACAAACACGCAAAAAATTGGTATCCACAATGTTAACGCGAGTTACATTTTACAATCTATAAATTACTGATTCGATTCACAATTCCGCTGCTACCGGCGATCAAAAACACGAACTACTCGCCTTTTACTATGCGAATGAATCCAAACATTTGTCACTGAGATAGCCGCTCGGAAGACGCGGCCGTTTAGGTGTTATCGTTTTCATCGCACATCCATAAATTTCATGGTAGGGGGACACAATAATTGCTGTTCGATCTCTATGAGGTCCAATAAACATAATTCTGATATTATCTGATAACTCAGTAAACATACACGGCAACGCAAATTGGTTAAGTACACATATCTTGCATATTGTACTACCTACACGAATGATAAGTGAAACTATATGGTATTCAATGGGAATAAGGTTTAATTTTCCTTTTAATATCATTTTAATAAACGCAGCAAGTCTTAACGACTGACAGTGTTCTAGCAAATAACTTTATTACACGGACCAGCGGTGCCTTGTATTAAATGTATAAATAAATATTTATTGCAGTTCCTGTTTGAGATTCCTAACTAAATTTAAAGGCTACCTTCCTCATACATTCTCATTAATTTAATTAATTCATTATCTAAAAAATAAATGAAAATATGAACGATCTCAGAATGATTTCCCGCATATTTTGTCGATGGTACACGCAACGTCGATAACATGACAATATGTTATCTGTGTACGCGGCAACGAAGTAAAAAAAAACGTTCGGTCAACATTCACCAAGGCCACGCGGTACGCGGAACTCTCGAATCGACAAACGGAAACTTAGTTGAAAAAAACGTAAATGGTATATCTTTTTTCAGTCCGATGTAAACGATGAGAGTTAGGCAATGTCAAATAAGTTACTGAGGACGATTTAAGGGTATTTGCTACTTTAGAGTTTATGATCTGATAACAATATCTCTACCAAATAGCTAACTATTTGATGTTGGCATTTAGAATATTTGCTAATATTTATTTTATAGACATTGTTTAAATTGTATAAAGTTGCCATGTATTTTAGGATAAGATTATTATGAAAAATTAATAAAGCGAAAGACAGTTGACATAGAATAGCGATGTACATTATAGGTACATAATATTTTGGAGGTTATGTGAGCATGATATATTATTCACAAATCAAACTCCTTTACGTATTTTTGTAGTAATGAGTTAGGGAAAACTTTTTCTGACTAAAAATTAATATTCTGATTTCCACAGATATAAATTGCCTAGACATTTAATTGATCAATAGAATTGCCTTTGTTTGTCTATGGTATCTAAATAAGATGCAAGCGCAGATAGAGTGGTTGCATCTAATCGTTATTCTTGCTGTTAATCTATGTTAGGAATCATGTATGCGCGGCGCACCGCATGCCGGCACGTCCTACCCGGATTCATCATATACGGACTTTATTGTGTTTTCCTCCTTAATTACGAATACGATGTCAACTGGCAGCACAGACTAACAATTATTTTTTTACCAAAGAAGACATCAAATGCGGTTAACATCAACACATAGAGCGATTTGAAGATTAATAGGTAGTTATTTGGTTGATGTATTTTAAAGTTACACTAAAAATTTCCCTCAGTAAACATTAAACTTGCAATAACTTAAACCTTTTTAGGAAAAAAAACTTTCCATTGTCTACTGCTAGCTAATAAAAGTTATTTTGTCGTTGACCGATGCCCCTCATGCCGGATATTTGAATAATAGTCCACATGTAAGTCAGCTTTTTTCCCGCCATTAAAAAAAAAGTGTTACAAAAAGCGGCAACAGCGCGCCCGGCCACATGCCCTGCGAACACGCACGCACGAATATGCGCTACAGATGTGCCAACTGTTAGGGTTGCCACTTGCCATTTGCTACAATACACAAATACTAATTATAAAATAAGACATCACATGGCCTTCCTCTTTCTATAATTTATCTTTATCAAACTGATGGCAAATACCGGCCTAACCTATAAATAAAGAAAAAAAAATCACCATTAATTTATGTTTATCTGTTCTCTGTCTATTAATTAAAGTTATACGCAAGATTGCTTTTAACTTTATTTCTAGAAAACAACTTATTGGTAAAATGATTATTTTATCCTTATTTATCTCAGCAGAGAAATGAAAGATTACAGAGTAGGTTAATACGCGTGTAATCTAATAACGGACATAAAACTGTTCAATTAATATCTAGTAACGAGGTGCGGAGGAAATTAAATAATAAAGGAAGCGTTGTAAAAGCCTAGCGGATATTGCGACGGCGTAAATCTAGCGCGATACTTGACAACCTGCGTACCGCGCGGCCGACTCAAACCTAGATACCAGCTAATTGGAGAATAACTTTCATTAATAAAGTATGTGAGGACATAACCTCAATTCGACATATTCAAAGTCTTCTATACATGTAATAAAATTCGAGTGTCTGTTTGTAATATAAGAAGAATTCCAGATTTCGGGAAGATGACTTATTTGCGTTGTAGATAACGAAAATCGGACTTAATTTTTTTGTCTGCCTGTCCGCAAGCCGCGTTTACTCCGGGTAATCTCCGAAACGGGTAGGCCGATTTCGACTGGACTTTCACTAAAGTGTAGCTGACATAGTCGCGGGCAACAACTAGTCGTAGATAAAAAACTTTTTAATACAAAGTTAAGTTATTAAAACCGGTTAAATACTCGATTAGATGCTAGGATTATAACAATGGCATATTATAACTATGAAGTTTATGCAAAAATTCATTATTACTACAAAAACGAATGCAATTGTGCTTACATAAATGCACTGATACACGCATTTCTTATCGTATTCAGTTTCCTTGAATTACTTGCTGATAGATATTGTTTGTGTTAATTTGACAAATACAATATGATCGGTTTATGAATGAATTAATGAATGACAGCAGTTCGTTCGGTTTGTTTACGCGAGCTCGTCACAAGTCGGCTGAGCTCGGCCGCGTCCGCCGCATCGAAATAGCACGCAGCGCGGCAGCGCAGCGACGCACCAACGACCAAGCGGTCGTCGACCCTGCAGCCACTCCGAAATATTGGAACTCTACAACACGATCCTTGTTTCACCTATAGGGGTGTTGTTGGCTCACGTATAAGTGAAAATGAATTACGTTATATGCTCGATATAAACCGTTATTAAAAAGTTTATCGATTTCTACATCAACCAACCAGTTTCATTACATTTCATAACAACACACTAGAATTGTAGATTTCATAAATAAAAACGTCTTCTAATAGTAGTCTTATTAGTTTAATTCTAGTACATAGTAACACAAAGTAACGTATATATAAAGTGAATTTAATTCATGTTCTATAATTCGTTATCTTTTGCTTCAATTTTGATATGTATTGTACATAAATGTATGGATTCCAAACCTAAGGATGGTAAATGGTTTTAGCGCCATCTATATTACGGGGGAGTTAATGAGGAATTTCTATAATATTTTTACAAAAACAAGTGGTTTATAAGACGATACTTAATTTTATTTTTTCGTTAATAACTTAGTAAAAAATTCACACCTTTTTCTACTTTAATAGAAAATAGATAGGGCATAATTAAGTTTTTTACACATTAAAAATTACTCATAAGTGGTTGAAACAAATACTAAGTAATGAGTGATTAACATTTTCAAGAAGTTTTACAAAGACAATTACAGTAATTTTTTTTTTAATGATTCTTAACGGACAAATTTTTGAATTTCTTTTTCTTCTTATCAAAAGATGGCGTTGTTACGAACATTATTGCTTCGACTGGCATTTTTAGTTCTGAAAGGCTCAGAGAAACTAGACATTGTTTCATAATCGATGTAAAGTAGGCAAATACGATCATTATAGCCTTAATATGTTAATATATGTTGTATTTGTTGGAATTAGTAGCGGGGGCGCACCCACATGACGGGACCCAGCACAGCGCGGTCCCACACCTACTGAATGTGTACTAAATGTTTGCCTATACAGAGAATATCCCACCCACCAGCACCCGACAGTTGCACAAGCAATCCTATTAATTTCAAAGTAATGAGATATCATACGTAAAGTTAGTAATATATAAATAAATACAATACGATCCCTCATATAGGTACAATTTTTATATATTGTACCTAATACAAGGTAGCAAACGAGCAAATGACCGCCTTAATGCGCCAAAATGGCGATGCGACCGCTGTCCATAGACATCTGCAATTGCAGATGCGTTGCCTACCCTTAATCGACGGAGGAGGAGACTCACATAAAGAGGATGTTTCCCCTTCCTATGCGTCTCCTCCGCCATCAAATCCAGTTTCTCTTCTTATCCTTTCTCATAAGAAAAAGGGTGGGAAGGGAAAGGGACTAAAGTTGAGTACTAAAGGTACATTGAAGGGTATTGTCTACGAACCGTGATTAGTTCTTGATTATTGAGAACTTAACAATAACAAAGGATTACTTAATATGTAGGACGAGGTAATAAAGGCACTCTAAAACAATCTACACTTTTAAAGGACTCCAAACTCCAAATCATACAAGACAGATTGCCCTAAAACCGGAGTTTGATCAGAAAATTGTCCGCAAACTACACAGTTATGGAATGCCGTCAAATGTATGCAATATTGCAATTAAAGTTGCTTTTAATAATGGCAACACAATGTTCGTGAGATGCATACTGGCCGGCCTACGTTTAGCGCAGCCTTGGCAGTTTTGCAACGATGGTGCATAGCCTCGCCTCATCTGGTACTCAGGTATCGTATGGTGGCACACCGTGGGCAGATGGAATGTCCACTGCCATACTATTAAGTAACTGTTACTTATGTAACTATTAATAATCTACAGCATGATTGTTGAATAGACTGGTGAAAAATGAATGATCGAATTTTGGTTCCTTTTTATTGTTTTTTCATGCAGTTTCCTTTTTTTAATAT
>NW_013525381.1:787599-804804 GCF_000836215.1 Papilio polytes | reverse complement strand
CGAGATACGATGTCGCTAGTTGCTATCGACACGACACGACACATCTGGAACCCGGGATCTAAACTGTGCTATAGAACTTTCGAGAAAACTTCTTTGCACATATCTATACTAATATTACATGGGGGAAAGATTTGTATTTCTGTGTGTATTGTAATAACTCAAAAACTACTGTGCCGATTTTAAAAATTCTTTCACAATTAAAAAGCTACGTTATCAGTGAGTAACGTGACGATATTTTTTTAATTTCACGCGGGTGAAGTCGCGAAGTCGAACACCGGTATATGTAGACCTAGAAAAAGATGGATGGATTGCGTGAAAGGTGACATGATCATAAAGGAAGTGATGACTCAGATGACGTATGATAGAGTTATGTGGAGGACAAAGACTTGTTGTGCCGACCCTACCGGAGTAGGATGATATGAAGTCGCGAGTGACTAATAAAAGTATATCTTGAATTAGATTTTTTTTAATAATTGAATGGTCTGTATGATCATTTTCATCACGTCGTTTTCTCCTTCGATATATGCAATGTGATATATCAAATATGACTCTGTTTGAAAATTTAGCGACCGCAATATGTCGTATGAGGTCAATAAGAGCGTGTGGTTGTTTGCGGTGCGGTGCGGAGTGCAGCGGGCACTTCCTGCGCCGCACGCCGCACGGCCCCTTATCTCATTCATTGATAGATTTATCTGCACGGGGTCGCGGCGACCGCTCTGTGCTTATATTCAACACAGCTGTATCAAATAATTTTGATTCTTCTTGCATACTTTCTAATGATATTCTTGTATTTAATACTAGCTAAATCTGAAGTGGTCAGTAACATACGCTAATATCAAAAAGAGATTTAAAAAAATACGCTAAAGGTAGCAAATGCTTTTAAAATGTCTGCGCCAACTGCAAATCCTATGTTTAATTATAGTGTGACATTAATAGAATATTAACGATTGTTTATTAACAGACAGTTACATTTCTTAAAGTTTAAGAGTTCTCAGAATCAGGAAAATTCCTTGATCCGGATCGGAACCCGACATTTTTTTAATTTGTACAATAATTTTCACATTTCCGATATCGTATTACGTGCTTAGATTAAAAAGATAGTTAATAACGTCACGGTTGAAATTAAAACCAATTTTTCCGTTAAAGCGCTTGCGTTTCCAGATACTACTTACTCGAATGACAGAAGTATTTGTGTCTCGTAACCTAATTTTAAAATATGTTTTTTTTTTCTACTACTTATATTATCTTAGCAAAAAGTGCACTGGCGCCATCGGTATCCGGCTTTACCGTACTCATGTTTGTGCTTTTAAAAGTTTTGTAACATGACATTGATAAAGGCTTTAATTCTTTTAAAATGTTCCTAAGCTCGTGGTAGTCGCGAGGTTTATCTTATCTGTGGAATAGTACCTCGAAGTGCTTTTTTACGTCGAACATCATTGGCACGTGTTTTGTAGTTTATGCACACACGACAAAGAGGTCTTATTCGTTTGTAGGTAAAAAATAGTAGGTGCAAGACGAGAATCACTTCCTGTTATGTGTATCGAGTTACGTATTAGTGTGGTCGGCGCTAGGGTTACCACAATAAAAATTTTTAATTATGTTCCAGCAATTTAAACACTTTTAAGACTTAAACAGATAACATATCTGCGCAGAAGATATTGCGTCGTGTGATCTTTTACTTCTTTCTCTTTCACAATCTGCATTCAAAATTTGAAAATAATTGTATATCTTTCCCGTTTTGACTACTTTCTTTCAGTAACACGTTTCCTACTTCTATGCGTAGAATTCTCTAAAACTTATCTGTACGTAAATTTACAACTCCTGTTTCAACCATTAAAGTAATGAGAGCATATGAGAGCAGTTTAAATGTCCGATTCCTCGTCTAACACGTTACATGGTCACCGCAGTCACGCGCCGTGTCTCTGCAACGGGACTCCGCCGCAGGCCCGCGCCCGCGCCCCTCACCCCGCCCCGGCGACAACTTTTAATTCCTGTCACTGTCAGTACCTTCCCAGAACTATAACTATTTATATTTTTTAGATACAAACAACAACTGTATTTTGTAGGGGCAATTAAAACGCAGGAAGACGTAACCCGTTATTTATCTGTGAACCTTTTTCATATCAATGTGTGAGATGAACCCGTCATATCGATTGTGACCACGAGGGATACAGGTATTGACAATTTTTGCCAAGACTGACTAGGTAGATAGGAATCTCATGTACCTTCATACATTTACGTCGCTTTTGAATATTTTTTAAATCGTAATATTAACTGTCATTCGATGAAATTACCGCACATTTCTCCGAGACTCCTCCATATCTTAATCTACGTAATCAGAAGCATACATTCTGGTAAAACGTAATCTTTAGAGGCACGAGGTTAATCAATGAACGATGCGACATACAAGAAACATTGTAATACAATTAAAGCTCTTTGCCAAGATGATCGAATTGCGAAATAATTACGATGGAACGATTATTTTTTGTTGTGATTTCGCACAAGGTCGTCCGTTGGTGTAAAAATAACGCACCCAGTGTTGATCCGGCGTGCGGCGGGCGGCGGCGGGGTACGAGGCACAATGCAGACCGTTTCCCTGTCCGATGTTATATTGTTCTGTCGTGATACGAGATTCGCGGTGCGCGGACGCTTCCGCGGCGCAGCTTGCGCGCGGGCGTTCGCCGGTCGACTGTTTCAGAGAGCGCCCCTCCTCCCGTCCCTCATTCATTCGGACGCATGAATGAACGACACACGTGGCCCAAAAATTTTCAACTGAAACTCCCGCGATGCCGATAGGGGAAAACTGTAACCTCGAACCGGCGTCTAGACTGACGGATAGACTTGTCTATGCCTCGCCAGAGACTCCGGCGCACGCAATAAAGATTATGTAATGCGTACTAATGATGCCACTGATGCGGTTGTTATACAACGCAAGTGGCATCACTCTGTTATTAATGGTTACTTACTAAATATTAAATGGAGATCACAATTCCTTTGTTGTTATTGTTAAATTATAAGTAATTATTATTCAATAATTAACATATGAACAAGAATTAAAACAGGTTGTTAATTGTTTATTGGCTATTCTTAAGAAATATCTACTTCCGCTTATAACCATTGGCAGTCGGCAGAGTTAATTATATTAGTATTTGTTTAAAGTGATAAAAACAATATGCAGAAAATGTTAAAAGTATGAGTATGGACTTGAAATAGTCGACTACATTCCAGGACCCTTGAATAGTGATGAGTTCTTAGATGAGACAATACAACGTTAAATCAATCGTGCTAATATTATCAATCTTACTAATATTATAAATGTGAAAGTTTAGACGGATGGATGGATGGATGTTTGTTTGTTAGAGTTTGTAACCTAAACTGCTGAACGGATCTCTGATGAAATTTGGCGTAGATGTAGAGGATAGTCTGGAAGAACACATAGGCTACTTAGGTATTTATTATTTTTTTATTACACGCGGACGGAGTCACGGGCAAAGCTAGTATATTATAATGAAATAAAAATAATAGTGCATTTAACTATGGACAACTCATATCGTATTGTTTTCATATGAGTTTTCTTGATTGTCCACTTGGTCATTTGTTTTAATTTATTGATTTACGCAAAGAATTGCTATTCTTCGAACACCTACGTTTATTACATAAATACAATGCGTTTCAGTACGTTATACATTATTTAATAAACAAATTAGACTTTAATAAGAATTCGAAATAAATTCCATACTATAAAATTTGTATTTTTAATATACCATTAGGTAGCAAAGGAGCAAGCGGCCACGTGAATACCGCTGCCCAAAGACATTCGCAATAGCGGATGCGTTTCCTACCCTTAATTGACGGAGGGAGGAACGCACATAAAGAGGAATTTCCCCTTTCTATGCGTTTCATTCTGATGTGAAGTCCATATTCCCTTCCCATCTTTTTCTTATAAGAAAAGGTGTGGAAAGGAAAAGTATTAGTTAAAAGATCCATGTAATCGTCCATAAAGTATTTTTACTAAGTTGGAATTAAAATCAAGCCCTAATAAACTTTTAATTATTTGCAATTTAGCGACGGAAACGATTTCATACATTATTCCTACAGTTGATTTATATGCAAAATATTCCAAAGAGAATTTAGATATAACGCAAAATACATTTTTTTACAATTAATGTTATTTGAATTAATAATAATAGAATTAACTAGAAAAAGTAATCGAATACTTACCAGTATTTGCAGACGTCTCGAATGCACTGTACAACACTATAATAAAATAATACTTGAAACTCACAGAAAAGTTTATTTTATATTTTTATCACTAATTGACAGGTAATGTTCACAAGAAATGACTTCCACGAGGAAGTGACGGTCCGGGTTTAAGCCGGGATACTTGGCCAAGGGAGGTCGGAAGCCCGCGCATGCGTTGTGGCCGGCTGGGCGTGACCTAGACCCTGAATAACACCCCCTCGCCCACGCACACACCGTTACCATGGTTACCGATGAAACGCATCCCGAAAAATCCAGGAAATGGAACTAAAACAGCTAAATTATATTGCATACTTCATACGTGCACGAATTGACATGTAATTGTTTAACTTAGAAAATTAGATTTTTTATAGGTTAATTCATTTTAATGGTATCTAACTAATCATTACGATTAGAAAAGCACAAGGAAAAGGTAACGGGTGCCTACAATACTCGCTCCTCCCAGTGAACGTTACGTCTGGGCGTGCATTGGTCTCCGTACAGCATGGTGTGAGGTTAGACAGACTTCCGGGACATTATCGATGACAAACAATATCTACGTCATTTCTCTGATATATTGACGTGGTTCACACCCACGTTACATTCCAGATTGTTCCATCTCTAAGTACTTACCGATTGAATAAGCGATCTTCACGTAGTGACTTCATCTAAGGGAATTGAAGTGTTGCCGTACAAGTGCTTCTTCCATACACTTTTAGGAGTGGTAGTGCCCGCTTTAACATCTTAGCACTGCAGGGCCAGCACGCCCGGTGTAATACCACGACCACACAGAAGACAGGCGTGAAATGGAAGCAATTCCGTGTTTCGTCTGATGAGTGCGGTGCCGGAGGCCTAATTTAAGTCCCTTTCCCTTTCCATCCCTTTCTTAAGAGGATAGGATGGGAAGGAAAAGTGGATTTGACGGTGGAGGAGACGCATAGGAAGGGGAAATGTCCTGTTTATGTGCGTCTCCTCCTTCGTCAATTAAAGGTAGGCAACGCATCTGCTATTGCGAATGTTTATGGGCAGCGGTCGCTTTCTATTTCGGTGGATTTAGGTGGCCGGTTGCTCGTTTGCCACCTTGTATTATAAAAAAAAAACATTTAAATTCAGAATAAAATTATTACGTACTGCGTTGAACTATTGAATTTATTTAGCATTGTACACGAGTAGGTAAAACAATATAATATTTGTATATTTTCTAAATATATATAGCATAGTTACATCTCGTTTGTGCAAAGTCTTTAATCGGTTCATCTTTTTTCTGGCCTAATAAGCGCCAGATATTTGCTTGTCTTGTGCTTACTGAGTAGTCTTAACTTCAAGTGAAATACCTTGCTTGTCGTATCCGTCTATATTTCATTTAGCTTAATACTTTAGTATTATTACTCGTCTTACGATGACTGGTTAATAAAATCTTTACATCTATATAATGCGTTTTATCAGGTCGGAGTAAAACTTGATAATTTCAGGAGTTTATTCAATAGGGGGTTTAAAGAAAACAATACATTTAAGTTTTTATCAATTTAATAAAACTTCTTCAATATAAGAATATGTCCGATTCCATCTATATAGTACAAATCATTAAAAAAATGGATAAACACCTACATAAAACACAACCTTCCGTATCTTCTGTTGAATCCGATCTCAAGTTGGCTCTAGGAACGTTCGCGACGGCTCATCTTACTAAAGAAAATCACACACGAAAAAAAATACCTTTTATAAAGAAAAAGAGAGACAATAAATGTTTTAATACATGTTTTTCAGTAGTGGAAACTACGATAAGTTTCATAAACCATCAAGTAAATTATCTTGTCGATATGTATTTTAAGTCAATGGACACATCAAGAAATCTCGACAATGAAAAAATTTAAAGTGACAAAAAGTAATAGTTACTTCAATGAAATAATTCATTCAGTTTACACTGATATGTATTGTGATGACGAATATCGATATCCTACATCGAGTAGAAGCAAAAATATCGATATAGAAAAATCGATTAAAAGCACCGCGTAGACAATACTGAGCGTACCAATGAGATCGTATATTGCACTAAAAATACGCTTCAATAACGGCCTTTCATAATAATTTATCTAATAATCCTTGAATATTTACAAATAAATATATTTCAAAACTAAGCGTCACGGCATACAATCACGAAGATATCAAAAGGTTGTCTGTTGTAACGAAATAAATAATATATAAATGGTCTATATACAATGTATTGCAAATTATCGACAAGCTACAACATATAAAAACATGGCGAATATATGAGAATTTTGTATGGAAAATCCAACTTTTTTATAAAAAAAAATCTTCGCTAGGATGAGATTCCGTGCGACTGTTAGATGGATCAGACACGGGGGGACGATATAGCGAATAAGTTCGCATCTACATAGAGGACGAGAGCTTTGAGTCTCATTGGAGACGAGAGGATAGATTCCTAGAGGATTTGGAAGAGTTTCTTTAATTCGACCATCAGCTGCCAGTCGGTCTTGATGAGGTCGTCGCGGAAGTAGTCCTTACAGGCGTCGATACTTGCGCGCGATATCTGCAACAACACACATTTTATAACTTTAAACTTCTACATAACATGCAATTCCCTTTTTTTCTATGACTCAAATAGACCTAGGTTTCCTAAATTATTGTTTTATTTATTACTTTTCATATATTTTACATCAATTAATATTTGTTAGAACAGGTATAAGATACACCTACAGATAAATATATCTGAAGATTCTAAAAATAGCATGTTAGATGAATGTAGCAGGGGTTTCATTGAGAGCGACCCAGTTTGGGGAGCATCGATTCACCTCGGGGTGAATGGTATGACGTCATAGGGAAACTGGGGCAGGTTGTGCAAGTGGGTCGGGTCCCCTCCCCCGAGCCCCGCTGCAGCCTTAATGCCCAGCCCGCAGTTCGCACGCCGCAGGTCACGAGGAAGAGGAAATTGGTTTTATAAATTTAGCATCAAGGATGCGTTTAACGACATTAAAGTTATTTATAAGTGGAATAAGAAATGTTGTTATCTAGGAAATTTTTAATTGAGCTATAAACCAACTTGGTAAAGTTGTACGTACATAAATTTTAACAATCTTTAGTAGATAGTGCATCTAAAATCTGTCTAAAATAAAACTCTATTTCACATCTGTTTTATTGTAATTGTAATGACGTTAGCAATTCCGATTCCAGTTACATATAATTACTTTTTTACACGAAGTAAACAAACATTATGATTTATGTAATGTACCGATAACCGCGCGAATACATTACCTAATCATATGTAGTAAATACATTTGCACAATAAACGTTGTTCCATCAATGAAACTGCGGTGCGGAATATCAATGGAGATTCTAGAATGAGATATGACCCGGTCATCGCGCGCTTGTGTGAGTAACATCGCATTACAACTAGATGAGCGAAATTAAACTTTATGTCTATGTTATAAGACATAATATTGTATAGCGAAGCTTTTATAGCGTATAACCTGATATAGGTTCCCATCATTAGAAGGCGGTAGGCTTTCAATGGCAGACGTCGAAAGTGCCTTTTAGGGTGCGCCAACACGCTGTCGAAGGAAACGGCGACTAGTTCACGTTTGCGCACTGTAATTACTTATTAATGAACGTCAAACCAGTTATCTATTACTGCAAAAAATTGTATGATTGATGGTTGAATAAGACACAAACATACCGGTAATTTTTTCAAGTTCTATTTAATACTGAGCGGATTACGAGTGTATTTGTGAATAGTTTCTTGTATTTAAATCGACAAATTGGTATTTATTTTTAAAAACTATGAAAACAGTAATAGTCATTTTATTTAGAGACTCCCTACGTTTGGCCTTAAAAAAAAAAGTTAGTAAGAAATTCGTTCAGTCGTTTAGGGTGCAAACTCTAACAAACATCCATCTAACCTTTTGCAGTTATAATATTAGTTTCGGATTTAAAACACAGAACATTTTATAAATCGAACCCCGGACTAATTCCCAAAGGCTTTTAAATCACTAATCAGTTGATATTACGTTAAAATCAAAATGAACAGACATCCACGTATATTCCCATAACAAGCTAATCAATTACAATAGCCAAAGCTGTGTTATGCATTCCTGCTTTATTACAATATTACTCATTCATGTTTATACTGTTATGCAGGTGATTGTCATACTCAGATATAAATGTATTGCGTAAGGCAAATCTATATAAATAAAAATATATGCATCATCATAATATAGTCATCTAAACTAATATTTTAAGATTTGTACTTTTGTATATATTGAAATAACTCAAAAACCACTGGACCGATTTCAAAAATTATTGCACTATTAAAAAGTTATGTTATCACTTAGTAACATAGGCTAATTGTTACTTTTATTTTTTATTTTACGAGGGCGTAGACGCGATCAACAGCTATTGAGTTATAACGTTAAGAAAATCGTACAACACTAGAAATCGGCATGTACGTCCCATCCCTATCTGACAGCTGTCAATGTCATTGAGACGTATTAGAAAAGCGCGCCATTCGGGCGGGATCTGTAGCTCTTAGTGTTTAAGTTCCTCGCTAATTACAATTACATTAGTGGCCAATAATAATACCTTAAACATAGAACAGCGTATTTAATAATTAGTTGGTTTCCATGTAAAGTTGCACAGAGCTTATATGATTACAATCCTAAGATTATGTAATCATACAAATTTGACAAAAAAACAAATAAAATAACGGAAAACAAGAATTGAGTCACAAAGTCCCATTACATCACAATCTATTTCAGTGCGAATACTGAGAACATTTTCATACGAACGTCACTAAACTAGATTTAATCTAGAATGTTCGAAAACGAGAAAAATCAATAACTTTTAGAAGTACAAATTTAGACATTAACTTCAGCAATTTAGTTCTTTTGTTATTGCGGATGTCCATGGGTCTTATCGATCACCTCGATATTCCAGTCGCTGATTTTCCCCCTTCTCTTAAAAATACGACCTACTTGTATCCCCAAATTATACACCTAATATATCCTCTACACGTGTCCTAATGACAGTATAAACGTGACACAATGTAGGTTAATAAATTACAACGTAAGTGTCATACAATACTAGCTTTCGAATGCGACTTCGTTCTCTTGTATTTCAAAAAGAAATAAAAAAATGCCTATAAATCTTTCAGACAACCCTCTACATATATGCCAAATGTCAGGGAAATCTCGTGTATACTGCAAACTCTAACAAACATCCATCCATCCATCAAAACTTCAACATTTATACTATTAGTAAGATAAAGTAAGAACTAAGATAGTGAGATGAATAACCAAACCACAGTTGTAAATGCTTACAAAGCTCAATAAACAGCGATATATGAACAGATAATTACTGTCCGTCCGTTTGTATCTTATCGGTTTTGAAAATTATGCGTGTCGCGTACAGGTTCAGTTCCGTGGCGTTTGTCGCTTGATAATAACTCAAACGATTTCCCGGCGCCGTCATATGGAGCGAAAGTCGATAGAAAATGTTATACAATATTTTCTATCCTGATGTATTAATTTTATTTTTATATCGACGTTATGTTAACATGGATTGTGACGTCACAAATACAGTAAAAAGACCTTAGTTGTATTATAATGCCAATTACCATCAAATAATAATGTTCTTTTGATGATCAACTTAAAATACCATCTTAAAACTACACTAATATTATAAAGAGGAAACATTTGTATTTTTGTATATATTGAAATAACTCAAAATCTACTGGGCCGATTTAAAAAATACTTTCACCGTTAGAAAGGAAATTTATCTGTGAATAACATAGGCTAACTATTACTTTTATTTTTTTTTATTTCACGCGGGTGTAGACGCGAGCAACAGCTAGTAAGTTATAACGTTAAGAATAAAATCGTAGAACATTTTTAATTTCTATACTATTATTTTAAAATTTCACGCAGACGGAGTCGCGAGCAAAAGCGCTATTATATGCGCTTTCTTGTTGATATAGGATCGCCTTAATCATCTATTCTGAATCATTATATCTGTCCATTAAGAGATGTCATACAGGGCCGAAGCCGGGGAACAATGCATGACACATGGCCATTGTTAGCTATCAATTAACAAAAGAAGTCACGTATTCTTGTTATTTCATATTTAACAGCTGAGTTAGAGGGGAAAGGATATCTATTTCAATTCAGAGTGGATAATGGACTCTGGTCTATTAATGAACTAGACTAAAAATGAAAAACTTAACAGCAAAGAGTTAAATCTGTGTATTTCTTTGAATATAAGAATGTACCTTGTCTTATAGTAAAAATAAACTCTTAAATATCTCAAATTTAATACCGCGGTTATAAATTGATTTTATTTTAATATTAGGCTGATTACATGTTACCTTTGACAGATGATTTCCGAATCAGAAAATAAAAAGGAGTCTATCAAGAAAATGTTGCTACCTTTGAAGTTATGGATTTCTCGGCATAAAGTTAGAAAGACAATATCGTAGAATTTTAATGCATTTTAAGGGTTAAAAAAGGGATTAAGAGTCAGGCTATAAGTAAAGGAGTATTTTAATATAAAAATGCAGTCAAATTGTAATGTTTTTGACTTGTTTTGTGCTAAACTATTAAACACGTGGTAGAGGGGGAGGTGTGGGGGCAGCGTATGGAAAGCGATGACGTCACGGGGCACGGAAATAGCCCGGCCTTCGCGCGGTGACGGGAAACCGCTCCGAGCTCACACCCGCCCATTCTATACTATGTAATTGGTTAGACAAAGATTGATGGCTCGATGTAGTCAACTCGTAAAACTCTGTTTGTTTTTCTATCATTTTATTTTTCAAACACAATATAAATCTTTTGCGCACCAATCTTCGCGATGGCCGTTACGATCGGCGCGTCGGAGAAACATTTTACTCTGGAGCACTTTGAATAGATAGTTATAACGTGCAAACAATAAATTAAGTATAACGCAATACTTTTTGTATTTTCAAATTCTACTAGGCTACGTATTTCGATATGAAATAGATGATCACGTTATGAAAAGAGAATGCTGTTGTTGGTTTGTGTTGATTCGACTGTACAAGGAACGAATTCAAATGGAATTTGTATTTTAACAAAATGTTTCGTTGTTACGTTTTAGTACAACATATTTTCAAATTGGTCATATTACACGTTTTGTCATTATGTTTTTATGAAGCCTACCTTGTCACCTTACTTCTTACTAGTCTTACTAATATAAATGCCAAAGTTTACAAAGGTGGATGTTTGTTAGAATTTGTAACCTAAACGATTGAACGGATCTCGATAAAATTTGGCATAGATGTAGAGAATAGACTGGAAGAACACAAAGGCTACTTACCTTTGTTTTTTTTTTTAATACCACGCGGACGGAGTCTTGGCCAAAAGCTAGTATATATATAAATGCCAAAGTTTAGATGGATGTATAGATGTTTGTTAGAGTTTGCAACCTAAACTGCTGAACGGATCTTGAAATTTGGCATAGATGTAAAGGATAAGGGAGGCTACTTTCTTCTTCTTCTTCTTATTCTTTTTTAATTCTACGCGGACGGAATACGGTAATATGTGCATCTGAGTACGTCAGCAATATAGTTGCATGTTGCCTGCAAGTTGCAATGCTCGTGGTGACGGGGTACAGTTAGCAGCATGCGGATGCCACACCGCCCCCCTGCCCCCACCCCGCAGACATTTCCCTCGACCCACTGACCCCGGGGATAGTGTTACCAACGGTATTCATTTTACGCGGATAATCATGTTTCCTTTTTTTACTATGTAACCATAATGGATTTCACTATATCATTTGCGTCAACATTATCTACTTTTAAACTTATTTTAGTCCTGGTATAGTTTTATAAGCAGTTTGCCCAGACAGCAGTTACACCGAAAGTATCCAATCGCTACGGAACTCTGCTGTCCCGGTTTTGCGTTAAGAATTTATGTTTAATTTTGCTTATTATGATTTTTATTCTTTAATAATGTTTATCCGACTGTATTGTAATATTGCATGTGTAAAAGACAATAAAAAAACCATAATGGATTATATAAAGTTACGTCATCACAAATTCGGACTGTTTTTAGTTTGTACACGAAAAGGTAAGTTCGTAGGATAATTTTTGTTTCTATGTGTAGATAAAACGTTATTAAAATTAGATGTCAATTTTTAACAAATGGTAGACACAGAAACAAGCTACACAAAAGAGTGTTAACTCTATAGTAGTAAAATCTGAGATAGTCTCACGACAGAAGGTATTTGTGGTCACCCTAAGCCGGCGTGCTGAATGGAAGCAGGAGGGCCGTCATTGACGGCGCGCATTCACGCTGCCTACACCGCTCAATGGTTCATTATTACAACATTTCTCAATGAAAACTCTAACTAGACTTTGTTTAGACAAAATAAAAGTATAAACACAACACACAAATACTTCTGCTCTTCACGAAGAACGAAGAACATTGTCTTATAATTGTTAGGTTACTAGTGTTTTCTTTATTTATTTGCAAGTCAAATAGTTGGGAATTTCTCTCCGGTTATATGTAGGCGAATTTCTGCTGGAGCGATTATTGTTTTGATTATTTTAGTGTATAAGTTAATAAACGAATTAATGAGTGGTCATTTAGTCTTAGTCGGTATTTGGTCATGCGAAGTGACCGCTTCCCATAGACATACGGATTTGTATGTATGTAAAAGTGAGTATCCGGCTCGAAGGACCAACGAATAAATCTACACTGTTTATAAGAACTGAATAGATTTTTTTTTACAAAAAACATATTTTTAACAAGACAGTAAAACGTGAAAATATATATATATATATATGCCAAAAGGAATAATATGAGCGGCAGCAACCTCTGTGTACCATGGGGTTATCCGACTTAAAATCGTAATGTAGTAAGGGCATTTTTTTTATTATTTTCTATCTCTGTCCTCACCTTGCTGACAAGCATGTCCGTCTCATCGAAGTGTCGTCCGAACATCTTGGGCGACTCCCCGGGGATGGGCTCTATCTTGATGCAGACCTCCTGGCCCTTGCGCGCCGTCTCCACCTGCTTGTGGTTCACCTCGATGGACGTCACCAGCCCCAGCTCCACGAACTACATATAAATAATTTATTACATATTTCAAAACAAGTTATTAGGTAAAAAAAAGTTTAAGTGTCGGTCCTACTTAAATTCTTAAATTGTTTGTAACAATCTAAAGTGTAAAATATTTGATGGAAATATCGGATTTTGTTCTTTTTTCTGACAGTGACGTCATTTTTAAGCTATCTGAACCTCTATCATCCAATTTCCAATTTAAAATTATGAATGCAAAATATAAAGACCAAAATAATATGTACTTTGAAAATTTCCTTATAATCGTCAACTATACTAATATTATAAAGAGGAAAATATTGTATTTTTGTATATACTGAAAAAACTCAAAATCTAGTAGGGCGATTTCATAAATTCTTTCACCGTTAAAGAGCTACGTTATCAGTGAGAAACATAGACTGTTTTTTTTTTTATTTGACGGGGGCGAGATCGCGATAAACAGCTAGTTAAACATAAACAGTAACTTATAAGATGTATAATGTACTTTACCTCTTTACTTGGCACACAGATGGGCGTGCCCTCCTTCACAATGCCCGCCTCCACCATCACACCCATCACGATGGGGTCGCGGGAGTTGAACACGAACTGTGGCAACACCTGAACGGGAGAAAATTAAATAAACAACAAAACAGTTGAACCACAAAACAATATTTGAAAATCATTCAATGTGTTTTTTTATTGAATGACTCTTGTGAATCGTTTGATGTACACAATAAGGGAATCTGGTGGTGTTCCATTAAAAACTACAAAAAAGTGGCATTCTTGTTTGTAACCGACTTCCAAAAGGAGGTGGTTCTCAGTTAATCTGAAAATTTTTAAGTTCTGTAACCTCATATCTAAGCACCCGGTTGTACGATTTCCAAAAAAAATGTTTAGTCGACTTGTGGTGCATTTCATTTGTTTTTATTTCTCATATTAACTTTAATTTCTTATTTTTACTTATAATACATTTTACATGATTTTATACATAAAAAAAATAAATAAAATAAAACGTATTTATATAAAAAAATAGTCATTTGTTTTATTATTATTATCCGATAGTTTGCACAACATATTGGTGCCTAATTGGTTATTTGTAAAAATAGAGTTTACGAACAAGGAAATTGGAAAGTGGAATACCGCGTATTTGTATGTACTTCCTAATTATCCTATAATACTATTTTACACTTATCACCAGTATACCTTTATTTTGCAGGGGAACACTGCGATATGCTTGAACTCCTCCCTCTTCTTCTGCTTGAGCTCCTCCCTGTACGCCGTGAACTTGTCGAACAGGTGGTAGATGATGTCCGCCGCGAAGATCTTCACACCCAGCTGGTCCGCCAGCTCCTGCGCGTCGCGCTCGATCTGCACAATTCATACTAATATTATACATACAAAAGTTAAGATGAATGAATAGATAAAAAAATAAAAAATAAAAATCCTTTATTGAACTAAAACAGTTTAGTACAGTTAGTGGGACTCTGTCTCCTGAGCTAGTGATAATAGATGTTTGTTAGAGTTTGTAGCCTAAACGGCTGAAATGATTTTGATGAAATTTTGTACAGATGTAGTGGATATTGTGGAACACATAGGCTACTTACTTTTATTTTTTTTTAATTCCACGCGGACGGAGTCGCGGCCAAAAGCTAGTATTACTATATTCATAAAACCATGTTATTTATATACACTTATTATTGCAATAATATATCTAAATTTAGCAAATATTGCTTAGTGTACCAAATAAAACGTTTGTAATATTGAAATACTTTTTCTTATATGTTACTGTCTTTACTTTTAATTTTAAATTAAATGATTATACTGATATTATTAGTCCGATGGATGGATAATTGTTACTACCTACTTCCAAAACTGCTAATGAATCTCGAAGAAATTTGACATAAATGTAGAACAAAGTCGGGAAGAACCTACGTACATACTATTTTTTTTATATCGCGCTGACTAAATCTCGAACACAACCTTGTACTATAAACATCGATACGAAATTACATTTGTTATGTACTAATTTGAAATGGGTGATACATAGTAGAAGTAAGCGTACCTTAACATCGAAGGCGAGTATTGTCGCGTACTGCGAGTCGTGCTCCAACATGGCGGAGGCCTTCATCACATCACGCTTCACAACTGGACCTATCCTGATGGCGGAGTACTGCAAAAAACCTTTACATTAGACCAAGAGCAATATACAAAGATAACGCTTGTAGTATTAAAGAATCATCGTATTCCAAAATAACAACGACAAGATTGTACACACTGAAGGGTGCGGATACTGTTATAAGTTAGAGGTGACTAGGACATAGTCAACCACGCATATCTTTAATTTTTTTCACAATATGTGCAGTTTTCCTTTCCCGTATAAACGTCAGATAAAAGTACAATCGGGATAATTGGCGGTGGTCCACATTGAAAAATAATCGCTTGGATATTTTGCACATCAAATCGACAGGAAACTTTAATCAATATGATTTCAAACTATCTATATAAATTCGGTCGGTATTAAAGTTTTTTCATAGTTGAATGGGGCAAATTGTTACTTAAACAAAAAACACTACTTGATTCGATGCCCAAGGACATCTGCAACGTCAGAGGAACTGCAGATGCGTTGCCTTTAAGAGAATAGTACAGTTTTTTTCTTGAAAGCCCATAATTCGTAACTGTTGATTGTTTACTATATTTTTTTATTCCGTCACGTAAGCAGTAGGTACTGACGGGTATCTTGCTGGTCCTGAGGAACTCCAGCAGCGCCTCCAGCGAGCCCAGCGTGGAGGCCTGCACGTACACGCCGCGCTCCGTCAGCTTGATGGACGACAGCGCAGACTTCAGCTCGCGCGCCACCTCCTCCCTGCACATATCACCACATTACTACGCTCCTATAAATAACTAGTTGTTGCTTGTGACTTCGTCTGTGTGAAATCAAACGTAGCTTTTTAATGGTGAAAGAATTTTTTGAAATTGGCCCAATAGTTTTTGAGTTTTTTCAATACATATAAATATTCAATAACACAAATCTTTCCTCTTTACAATATTAGTATAGATGTTGCTCGTAACTTCTCCTGCGTTAAAATAAAAAATATAGCCTATGTTACTCACAGATAAATTACCTTTCTAACGGTAAAAGAATTTTTTAAATCGGCCCAGTAGTATTGGAGTTTTTCAATACATACATCCACAAATACAAATTATTTCTCTTCATATTGGTAAAGACAACTACATATATATATGCGTTTTTTAAACATTATTAGACTTTGTATTAAAAGGTCAATAAAACTTACTTCAAGACATCCACTTCATCGGGTTTCTGCGCGACGAGCAGGTTGAGTCCGGCGATGGCTTTCTCCAGCTCCTTGGCGGCGATCTTCACCCCCTGCGCCCCCACCACCTCCTTGTGCTCCATGTACGCGTTCTGCACAAATAATCACAACTAAGATAAAATTATTATACCAAGTAGGCCAGTAACTGTTAGTCAGCACTGGAATACAACTGGCGTAATGTAAACAATAACTAGAGCCAGTGTAATACTGGCCAAAAACAAAGGCTTTTCAGAAAACTGTACTTTGCCATATAAGCTAGCAAGCTTGATTGCTAAAATTATTTAAAATTAAAATAATAGAACTTTTCCTAACTAGGAATTACTGTTAGAATTAGGTAAAAAATATTGCATCAATTCTTACGCAAAAGTAGTGTTGATTTCTTTTACTAAAACACTATGGACCGCTTATCGACCACAATAGAGAAATAACATTGAAAGAAGTTAGCGAACATTCTAGAAGGACTGGTTACCTTGACTCTAAGCTCCTTCATAGGCTGCGGCATGAGCAGGGAGCGTATCTGCGTGACGATGGGCCCGTCCGTGCCCGCCAGGATCATCGTGTCGCCCTCG
>NW_013525381.1:779342-787158 GCF_000836215.1 Papilio polytes | reverse complement strand
ATATAACTAACTATATCTTTACGTATCCACTAGCTGTTCGCGTGCGGCTTCATCCGCATTAAATTATTTTATTGTTTACATTTGTCAAATTATCAATAGCAGATGTCAAAATGACAACACTTGGCAATTTTACTTTCTTGATGTTGGCAGTAACTTATGGTCTCTTTCCCACATTAGGGTTTTTATACAAAATATTTACCCCTAAGTTTAATAGCGTGAAAATATATAGCCTAAAGCACGACGTAAGTGTAGTGCTTTTTATAAAGGAAAGAATTATACAAAAATATGCTGTAATTGCTGACATCTTAGGCAACAAAGAAGTGTGTGTTTACACTTTATTATAATAGTATAGAAGTATAGATTAGTTAAAATCGTATTTTCATGCTAATTGTATTTTAATAATTCGTGGAAACCATAGACAGTTTAATTTTCTAAAAGTTGTTCTAAATTTACCCTAGGACACTTAGACAAACAAGTACAGTACAGTCAGCTACATAAAAATGTAAACATTTATAAAACTAGATACTTGTACTGACCTTCGGTTTCAAACACATTTGCACATCAATAGCATGAATTTAATGATAAATTTGTGCCATGTTTTTGAACAGAAGACATAAGAAATTTCTGAACCTTTCTAAATATATAAATATTTATGCAGCTGACTGTACACTAGAAAAATAAATTTACACAAATCTAAACACTGTAGTACAGTCACCATCATCTGCATCCATCCACTGCTAGAGTTCATCTAAAAACTTTCCAAAGACAAGTGACAAAAACATAGGGATTAAACTCGTTACCTGTTCCGCAAACTGTACAATGACCTCCTTGCTCCTCTTATCAAACTCCAGCTGTGTGTTGGGCTGCTGCAGCTTCAGGATGTCTCGCACGTCCTTGCGCTGCGCACTCTGCCAGTCGTACAGCCGGTCTATCTTGTTCAGAGCCACTATAAACGGAGTCTTTTTCTGCTTTAGTAGATTTATTGATTCTATTGTCTGCGGTTCTAGACCGTGCATTATATCTACTACCTGAAAAAAGTTTTTACAAAATTAATAATATGAAAATTTGTATTTTTAAATGTATTGAATTACTGAGCCGATTACAAAAATTATTTCACCATTAAAATTAAAATTATTTCGTACTATTTTATTACTCCATTTGGACGAAGTAGCGAGCAAAAGCTAGTATTTAATGCACACAAATTGTTATTTGTGTAATATGCTTGTATGTTTTGAACAGAAACTTACCAAAATCGCGATATCACATAACGAGGATCCTCGATTCCTGAGATTACTGAATGACTCGTGTCCAGGAGTGTCAATGATTAGTAGACCTGGCAATTTGAACGCTATTTCATTCACCTGAAATAAACAGTATTTGTTATTAATAATCTATACTAATATTATTAAGAGGAAAACTTTGCTTGTTTGATTGCAAATAGCTCAAAAACAACTGGGCCAGTTTTTAAAAATTCATTCGCCGTCAGAATGATTAGGAAGTTTCTTTCTTTTTTATTATTTTTAAATTTCCCGAACGGAGTCACGGGCAAAAGCTAGTGTTTAATATATTCACAAACACAATTTTAAATACAACATTGGAATAGAGATTAAGCAATTTTTTAACTATTCAGGTCAAACAACAATGAAAATCTTATTCAGTAAGATTTTGTCACAATTCAGCGTATTCGTGTTTTAATTCGGATACTAAAAAAGTTTTAATATACTAACAAAAACTAGTAGAGGAAATCAATATCATTGAATGTAAAGGCAATATTTACTCTTATTACTTAGTTACACCATACACTTTTTATGAAACTAATTCCTACTTACCCCTTTAACATGCTTTGTTTGTTCTTTAATATTCTCAATGGGTACATTGGTGGCACCAATCTGTTGGGTGATACCACCCGCTTCTCCATCCTGTACGTTAGTACGACGCAGCTTATCCAGAATCTTAGTCTTCCCGGTGTCTACATGACCTAGTACACACACCACAGCCGCACGGAGAGGATTGTTGGCTTTGTTTTGTTCATTGTCTTCGCGACGTTTCTACCAATAAAGTAAAAATTTGTCATTTCAATCAAGTGTATGTCACTGATGTAAATACATAAAGATCACATTTATCTTTTTTATAGCAAGTGGAAGGTGCAACCGAAATATTAAAAACTTTTTAGACCTCAGTTCAACTGACCACAGTTTAGTAATATGTAAAACTAACCTCTAATCTCTTAAGAACAACCTCCCTCTTCTTTTGGGCATCAGTCATCTGATCATCTTCACTGTCTTCTTCGGAACTTGAATCCTCTTCTGAGCTGCCATCCTCTTCATCTGAACTTTCTTCTTCTTGCTTCTATTAAAAGTAGTACAAGAATAAATCAAACTACTATGAGCAGCGGTAAGTTCACTATTTTCACGAATTCAGGTGACCACTCACTCATTTGCCACCTTGTCTAAACTAATATAATAAAGAGGAAAAATTAAAATTTTGGTATGTATTGAATTAACCCAAAAACTACTGGGCCAATTTCAAAAATCTGTAAACATTAAAAAGCTATGTTATCAGTGTGTGACGTAAGCAAGATTTTTTTTACATTTTTTTTAATTCCACGCGAGGAAAGTCGCAAACAACAACTAGTCATGTATGGAGAAAATTAACTTAAACACATAACATTTTGTTCACAATATGTTACCGATTTCTGTTTATCCTGTGATGACTTAACAGGCTCCTTAGCAGGACTTGCAGCCTGCGCCGGCGCAGGTTCAGGCTTAGCGGGCTCTTCGATTTCTTCCTCAGACGACTCCGCATCCCAAGAGTCTTTGATCAAATCATTATCTTCCTTCTTTACCTCAGATTTTTGAGGCTCTTCCTGTGAAAAGCAATAGTAAATGGTTGAAAAAAAAAAACAAAGGTATTGTGTATAGACAGTAAATTGGAACAATCAAAAACTATAGTAATAAATTAATGTAAGACATTACCTTTTTCTGTACGACATCCAAGTCAAACTTCTTTTCCTCTGCAGGAGTTGTGGGTGTTTCTTGTGACATTTGAGATTTTAATTTCTGTGGCTTAATTCTAGTTCCTAACCGTGGAGGTTTCTTTTCTGTTGATCCTATTTCAATTCCTTGTGCTTTCAATGATTCCAACATAGCTTGAGCCCTAGCCTTTTCCGCTTTTTGTTTTGGGGTTAATAGCTTTCCTTCAGCTTTAAGTCTTTCTTTTCTCTCCTTTTCTTTTTGCTTTTTCCTCTCTTTGCGTTCTTTTTCTAGTCTTATAGCTTCGAGTCTTTGGCGCTCACGTTCTTCTTCTTGTTTTAACCTTTCTTCCTCTTCTTTTTTGAGCCTTTCCTCTTCCTCCTTAACTTTCTTAAGCGCTTCTTGCATTGCTGCAATAGTCTTTTTAGTAGGACCTTTTTTACCTTTATCGTCTTTTTCAGCCTTATCACCTTTTTTCTTCTTCTTTCCTTCAGTTACAGGAGCATCTCCCTCAGCATCTTTATCTTTTTCTTCTGCAGTTTCCTTTGTTTCTTCTTTAACAACCTGATTTTCTGTTGGCTGAATATCAGCCTTAGTCTCAGGTGCCTTGGCAGGTGTTTTACTATCATTTACATCTTTTTTAGGTTCTTGCTCTTTCTTTTTAGCTTCTTGTTTTTTCAACTTCTCACGTTCCTTCTTTTCTTTTTTCTTCTGAGCAGCAGTTTTAATCGTTACATCATTTTCATTATCACTATCTTTTTCATCTGCAGGTGTTTCTTCTGTTTTACTTGTTACTTCCTCTTTTTTACCCTTTTTCTTGTTTTTAGATTTATCTTCAACCTCTTCTTGAGGTTTTTCCTCTACTGGAGCAGGTGTTGGTTCAGTCTTAACTCCGGCATATTCCATTTCAAGTTCAGCTAAAACTTTTTCTATATCCTCATCACTATCACCTTTCTTTCTCTTTGCTTTTTTTCCTTTTTTACCCGCAGGCTCTTTTTTCTCCTGAGCTGGTTTCTTTTGTTGTTTCTGTACTGGTTTTTCATCATCTGAAGATGGAGGTGCTTCAGGAGCTGATTCTCCTGAATCTTCAATGGCTAACAAAGAAAATGCACTTTTCTCCTCTTTTTTCTTATTTTTCTTGGGTTTTTGCTCCACCTCCACATCTGATTCATCTAGATAAGTTGGTTTAAAATTGGTTATAATATGATGAATTTGTAAGTAACAAAAAATAAAAATTTATGTTATAACAAAACTTACCATCACTACTGACATCTTGTTTCTTTTTTTGATTCTTATTGGAAATTGATACATTCTTAATGTTCTTTGTGACTTCCTTGACATCAGTATCAACTTTTTTAGACTTGGATTTAGTTTTTGGTTTGTCACTGTCACTCTCATCTGAATCAACACTGATTCTAAAATTAATCAAAGTTCAATTAACTATGTGAAATTGTATTATAGTTTCAGTTAAAATAATTTCCGCAAATTTAATTAAACATATCATGAGTTCAAAATATATATCAAGTAGAGTGTATGATTTTATAAGAGAATAATATAAGTTTTAATGTAAAAACAAACTAATACAAATAGTCCGTATGTTACATCTAAATTTGGGATAAATAACATTAAAAATAACCTATAACACTTACTTTTTACCCTTATTAGGCGCCGGTTGAACAGTATCGATGTTGGTTGACTCCACATCGCTGCTACTGAAAATAATTATTTTTAAAAACCACTGCAATATAAGATCGCCCTAAAATTATATATTTACCCATCATCTGCAGCCAGGTTCTTCTTTCCTTTTTTTGCTTTCCCCATGTTGTCTTGGTATTGAATATATTAAGTCACAATATATGTAATGTAATGTTTAATTTTCGTGTGTTTTATAATTTCTATCATGTGAGAAGCAGACTTCGGACGTATGTTAATTTTTAAAGGAATAAAAGTAGTTCTAGTTTTAGAGAAGATTGCCTCGTCGTCGTGTCTGTCCCCCTCCTTCAATTCTTTTTAATTTTACGTCAAGCACGTTTGGAATTCCAAATCAAAGAGTATAAAATATTGGACGTTAACACAAAAACTTATAAAATGGCAAACTTCAACAAGAGAACGAAGACCATGTGTAGGACCAATACCATTTTTATAATTCACATCCAAATCTGTATCTGTTCAATAAGTTCTTGAATACCATATTGTTTTAATCCAAAAGTGTACAACCTAAAAATACCCCACCTAAGCGGACAGACGTTTCTGATTTGGCAAATAACCTCTTAGACACTTTAAATGTCCGGCCCGGAGTACTAAAGTGCAAATAGTGGACTTTACATGTTTTCAAATGATTAATTTTGTATATATGATGCTCGAGGGACTATGGGAGTACCGCCTTCAAGCAACCAGACACTTTAGCCCGGTCAAACAATTTCTCATAATAAAGCTTGTAAAAGTAAGTGTCGTCCTCCAGCACTAGGGGCTTAGTCTATATGGGAAAATATAAGTGATAGACTGTAGAAAAAGTACAATGTGGCAACTTTAATTATTATTGTTATATACTCTTTGACAATTGGCAAATGGTATTTTTTCTGCACCTACATGTTACAATTTGTTTTATTAAAATATTGTGCTGAACGTGAAATAATTAGCGAATGTTTCGATTGATCCCATTGCATTTACATTCCTTGTCAGCAGGCAATTTATAGCATTGGATAATATTAATTTCTATGAACTCAAAAAGCGAAACTGACGAAGCTTCAAGGTAATTTTATTTGTCATTATTTTGCGATGTTAATTTTTAATTTCAATATGTTATAAATTCCCGTTTTACTTTTAGACTATGTTATGCGTATTTATATTTGTTGCATCATGTACGCACTGTCACAAACAGATTCTAAAAGTTAACCATTACTTGCTATTTTCGCTCTTTGTTTTGTTGAGTAGTTTTCAAACTATGTACTTTGTTTTAGGGGGAGCGAAGCATCATCGTCAAATAATAACTCAACCCCAAACAACATTGTCGAGGAACAATCTCAGTCAGTTTTATGCGTGAATCCAGCATCTGGTGGTAGTCAAGACATCATGAAGCGTGCAGCTAAGGAGTTGATTGAGAGATATTTCTATCAGCTACTGGAGGGCTGCGGGAATCCAAACTGTGATAATGAATATTGTGCATCAAGTCAAAAGGTATCCAATCTTGGATATTTATAAATATATTAAATCAGGACATTAAATTTAATATATGACAGTCACAGATTTTTGATAAATTGACAGAAACATTGGATTTAAATTTTATAATATGAATAACAATGTTACATAATAAAAAAAATGTTATGTAACTTGAAAACTTGCTTCTTACAATTTAATAAAGCCAAAACTTCTGAAAGCATCTGGATGACATTTTGCAGACAAAAGCTAGTTTGACATATATGTTAGACAATATTTACACTTTCTGTGTTAGTATCTTAGATTGATAGGATAGTAATAAATATTTAATTTAACCCCTAGGCTAAAAAGCTAACAGCCAATGAAGCTGCTGCAGTAGCTATAAAATTAGCAGAGAAAAAGGAAGCTCTCCTTTGTGACAGACATCCAAATAAAGTTCCTCGAACTGAAACAAACAACTGTGATTCAAATTCCAGGTAATATCTTGTTCTATATTCTGTACTATACTAAAATGTCAAATTATTATTTATACTAAACTAAAATTCAAGTAAAAACCAAATTTATGTGTACACTTCCATGTTTATAAGTAAAATTGGTAGGTACAAAGTCAATGCATAAATATTGAACTATTAAATTCATCTATACCAGCTCAAGTTATCATTAAGTATTACAGCAATAACTTTAAGTAGTATTGTCATTATTAGCTGGATTCATTGTTCCATTATAGTTATGTAAGATTTTTTTTCAGCACATGTGACACATCAAATAAAAAAGTTAAAAACACCAGCAGTAACCAAAAAACAGACTTATCAGACAGCAAAGTGCAAGAAGACAGTCAAGGTAAAGAAACAGCAAATGAATCTAGTCCAATAATTATACAACAAACTGAATATAAATACATTACAAGTACTAGTAAGTGTCTTGACTTGCTCAATTATTAACACACTCAATGCCATTAATCACATAAAAGTGAACTCAGAGTCAGTTTGTGGCATTGGATGTGTTGAAAATGTAGAATATTTGGTTGTAACAAGAATAGTGTATGCAGTAACTAGCTATGCTATAGATCTGATAAATTTTATATATACATAAGTTTTCTATGTTATTTAGGTTATTAAATTTATTAGAATAAAAGCTTTCAACCTTCCCTAAATGTTTAGCTTGTTTATTTCCAATGACTTGCCCCAAACTATAGGATAAAATGCAAAAAAATAATTCAGGCGACTGGTGTGTCTCATTTGAGTTAGCTATAATTCAATGTCTTAACTAGAATTAAAAATCTGATTAATGTCAAATACATAATAAAGAAACTGCATTGAATAGGACTATGTTAGCCTAAATCATCAACTGTTAATCTAATTATTTCAAATACAGCTAACAATATAAAATATATTTTTATTTTATAATATAAGGTGGCAAGCGAGCAAGCAGCCACCTGAAGCCACTGAAATGGAAAGCGACCGCTGCCCATAAACGTCCACAAATGCAGGTGCTTTGCCTACCCTTAATTGACGGAGGAGGAGACGCACATAAAGAGGATATTTTCCCTTTAAATGCGTCTCCTCCACCGTCAAATCTACTTTTCCTTTCAATTCTTTCCTCTTAAGAAAAGGGTGGAAAGAAAAAGGGATTAAAATTAGGCCTCTGGCACCACACTCATCAGACGAAACACGGAATTGAATTAAATT
>NW_013525381.1:770046-779260 GCF_000836215.1 Papilio polytes | reverse complement strand
AAAGGTATGTAATGAAAGACTACATAATAGTGTAAAAAATTTCATGTTATAATTGTCGCACGCGATTCAGTCTGCGCAGAATTAAAAAAAAGATAGTAAGTAGCCATCTTCTACATTTGTAACAAATTTTATCTATATCTGTTTAACTGATCTGGTGATACTCTAACAAATGTCCGTCCATCCATCCATTTAAAATGTGGCGTCTATATCAATTTTTTATGAAAAAATTAATAGATTTTTGTTAATTTACTAATGATTCCTTTAACCATTCCAATTAAGCCCTTGAGGCTTGTGTTATGATATTGTTCACAATAGTCGAATGGCGGGATTCAAACCCTCGACCGCAAGATCGGTAGTCCGGACCCCAAACCAGTAGGCTATTGGGGTTTGGAGTAAGAGTTAACATTTAAATGTTTTTTAGATAAAGAATCAAAAGCAATGTGTTCATCAAGTGATCCAGACAAAGATATAGACTGTGTGATAGGACCTGAGTTTGATGCGGCCTCGTGTCATAGAGCATTCCGATATCTTGCCAAAGTAAGTTTATTAATGTTCACTTTCTGCGCCACAAAATTGCTGATTCATATGGATGTTGCATCACCATAAACACTGTTTTTGGTGTACATACTTTATTATTTGCTAGCTTTTGCCCGCGACTTCGCCCGCGTGGATTTAAAAAAGCAAATGTAAGTAGCCTATGTGTACTTCCAGACTATTTTCTACATCTATGCCAAATTTCATCAAGATCCGTTCAGCAGCTTAGGCAACAAATTCTAAAAAACATCCATCCATCTAAACTTTCGCATTTATGATATTAGTAAGATTGGTCAATCAAGATAATAATGTTTCTATAGTCATGTGTCAAAAATCCACACCTCTAGTCACGGTATAATATTGACGTATTGACATACTTAAATATTTTTGAATCACTTTCAAGTATTCAAGTTTAAAGACATAAAAATTATATCTTTTGTAATTTAAAAAAAAAATCATAGTCAACTGCTTTGAAAATTGTGGCAGAAGCATATTATGTGAATTTACATGTTACAGGTGCCATCAAAATATTACAATTCAATGCTAGTTTCTGCATTGGAAACGTTAGCTTTACATCTGAAGATAGATTTAGAGATCAGTAAGAAGTTTTCAATGGAGGATGTTGTGACTTGCTTAGTAATAGCTTTTGAGATACCAGATATCGGCTGCAGTGATTACCTGGAGGTGGCCCTACCCACACTTTGCCATGCTATTGAATATTTACCACTCAAAGGTATTTATATTATTTCGGGCAATTATATTTTTTAGCAGAATTTCAATGTTTGTAGTGATTCATCTTTTATAATAATTCATTTCTTTTAAAACCAAAAGGTGTTAGAGTTGTGAAATTCTTAACCAAATCATTCTGTTACATTTTTCTTTAAAAATTAGACAACACTAAAAATTTAAGGTCATCGCACATTAAATCTATGCGTCATATAAGAGTCAATTTATAATCCTTGTGTTCAATACACATGTTACTTAATTTCGATAAATTCGCTTTTTGATCTATCTGTAGTCATTTTTTAACTGCCCTAGATTTTATGCCAAATGAGTATTGACCTTTTCATTATTTCAGCACATGCTCGACTCGCACGTCTCTGGTCTGAGTACTGCAAGGAGAGCTTGCGCCACATCCTGGAGGCGCTGCAGCAGCTCATCACCCTCAGGGTGGTCTCCACTAACTACTCCAGAATCTACCAAGTGCAGGATGATGAATGTGTTACAAAAGCTACTAAGCTTATGAAGGTGACAATTTTTATTATATACAGTGTAACTTCAATAATACAATTTAAATATTTGAAACTATCGATCTGCCCCAGTTTCGCCTGTGTGGCTAAGAATATACGTATCCTATATTTTCTGCTTGATTTTATATTTTTTGTTACTCATTGATAATGTAGTTTAATGGCGTATTTTTTTTTAATCTGTTCATTAGTTTCAGAGTCTAATTATTTCGACGGAATTTGAACGGCATCCATGAAATTAGGTATAGATGTACAAGATAGTTTGAAAGAAGACATAGGCTACTCACTTTTGTTTTTTTTATTTCCACGCAGACGTAGTCGCGGGCGAAAGTTAGTAATATTATAAATATATGTGTGTGTTGAACAGATAGTGTACTACGCGAACATGGCGGCGGGCGAGGTGCAGCAGAACCCGCAGCCGGAGGAGCCGGTGGTGATCGCCAGCCAGCTGGACCCGCTGGGCGACGCGCTGCACGACCTGCTGCCGCTCTCCGCCATCAAGACCTCCAAGCACGCGCTGCCCGAGGACCCCCTGGGTACACTACCTGTACTTCTCGACAAAACTCACCTCTTGCTCACGACTTCGCCACCGTCCAAAGTCTGTTACTCACTGATGACGTAGCTTTTTCAACTCGGCCCACTAGTTTTTGAGTTATTTCATTGCATACAAAAATACAAATATTTCCACTTTTTAATATTGGTATTTACTTTCTGTAAAGTGACCATTTAATAAAATTTTTAATCAGTCGAAATTTCCAACAAACTTTTTTTTAAAATTTAAGAATATAAAAGTTAAAAAAATATAATATTTGTAATGTTTCAGCGGCTTACCTGAAAATAAACTCGTTAGACGTGAGGAAGCCGTACCTGCCGTACGAGGAGTTCTACAACGAGCCCCTCAGCGACAATATCGAGATGGACATTGACTTCGCCAGCTATAAAACTGATGTTAATAGCGGTGAGAGGCTTAGAGTAAATTTCGTATCTTAGACCAGTGGTCGGCAAAGTCAGTGGGTAATAAGTTAGAAAGCCTAATATGAACATTACAATAACGAATAAAAAAAAAGAGCGAAATCTGTTTGTATGGTATAAACTTTTATTACACTACATAAGTATGATACTGAACAAAACCAAATTTCATAATGATTGACGTGAACAAATGCTTGCATCTCCTTGAAAAGTTTAAGTTAGAGCCGCATTTTGCCGACGTACAGTAAAATACTCCCTTAGTAGCCACATAAACCAATTTTCAAGAAAGATAAAAGCTATTGTTTCTATTATTTTGAGATTACATTGAACTGTCTCCTCACAATACGCCTACAAAACCCCTTCGCTGTACCCATGCGGCTTCATTCACATGAAATTATAAAAACTTATTTTTTTTTAACGTTATAATAACCTTGCTTCCTTAATGTTGGGTAGTTTATAGTCTCTTTCCCACATGAAGGTTTTTTCAATTTATTTACCCCCTAAGTGCAATAGTGTGAAAATATATAGTCCAAAGCGTTTTGTAAGTGTAGGGCTTTTTACTAAACTAAGAACTATTCAGAAATACACTGTGATTGCTAACATCCTACGCCACAAAGTAGTGTGTTTACGCTATATTACAATAGTATAGATTAATATTAATATGAAATATTGTCTCAGCAACAAAGTTCGCGTTCCTGAACTACCCGTTCATATTGACGGCTGCGACGAAGTCCCTGGGCCTGTACTACGAGAACCGTATCCGCATGTACTCGGAGCGGCGCGTGTCGCTGCTGCACGCGGTGGTGGGCGCCGCGCCGCCCATGCCCTTCCTGCGCCTGCGCGTGCGCCGCTCACACATCATCGCGGACGCGCTCGTCGAGGTACCTATGACGTACCACAAACATAATGGTCATCTTCCCCCTTGTCCTAGTCCCGTAGGGTCTGCGCGACAGCTTTTTGCCCATTTTGTAATGCTATTTCTTACTAATGGTATAAATGCAAAAGTTTCATAGTGTCTTTAAAACATACTCAACGTATTTCGTTGAAATTTGTCACAAATGTAATATGGTTTTCCATGTTTTTATATAGGCTATTTTTTTTTAATTGCGCACGACGGAGAGTCATGGAAAAAAGTTAGTATTTATATAAAGTGATATGTTTCCAGCTGGAAATGATAGCGATGGAGCGAGCGCTGGATCTAAAGAAGCAGCTGATGGTGGAGTTCGAGGGTGAGCAGGGTGTGGACGAGGGAGGTGTCAGCAAGGAGTTCTTCCAGCTCATCGTCGAAGAGATATTCAACCCCGACTACGGCATGTTCACGCAGCAACCGGACTCGCATACTGTTTGGTATGTATACAAAAACATACTGTTTAATGTCAACCGATAAAGGAGTTAATTTCAAGTCAGTAAAACAGTTTATCCTAAGTCGGTCAAATAGTTTAGTATAAGTCGGTAAAACAGCTTAGCATAAGTCGGTAAAACAGTTTAGTAGAAGTCGGTAAAACAGTATAGTATTTCGGTAGAACAGGTCAGTTTTAAAGTTTCCTTTGGATCTTTAAACAATTTCGACTATCTCATTTAATTTTTCTGTTCATTAATTAAGAAATGTAATTATAGGTTCAACCCGACGTCGTTCGAGACGGAGGCGCAGTTCACTTTGATCGGCATCGTGCTGGGGCTGGCGATATACAACAACATCATCCTGGCGGTCAACTTCCCCATGGTGGTGTACCGCAAGCTGATGGGCAGGAAGGGCGCATTCGAGGACCTCGCCGACTGGAACCCTGTCAGTATTACAATATACTATTTTATACCCAAACTCATTTATTAGGCCAAGGGCACAAGTTTTGTAGTGTAGCTGTGATTTATTATGCCATTTTCTATCTCTCTGCAGCTTTTACTCAATTTTTGAGAGGACCGCATCTCTTTCACCAGGTCTCATATCCTTGTTCGACTATACTGAAATAAAAAATATCAACGCATGACAAATTAGTTGTTTTGTCGAAAAACAGCCATTGTAGACGTTGAGTGATTTTTACTAAATAGTTAACATAAAATTATTAGTAATTAGCAGTGGCCCGCGATTTCGCTCCTGTGAAATTAAAAAAAAAAAACAGCCTATGTTACTCACAGATATTTTACCTTTCTAACGATGAAGAAATTTTTAAAATCGACCCAGTAGTTTTTGAGTTATTGAAATAGAAAAATACAAAACTTTCCTCTTTATAATATTAATATAGACTAATGAAAAATTAATGTCAATATTATTGTTTGTTTCAGAGTTTGTATAACGGTTTAAAAGATATGTTAGATTATAGCGGCGATGATTTAGAGGAAGTGTACTACCAGACTTTCAGGATATGCTACAAAGATGTCTTCGGAAATAATATATTCCATGATCTCAAAGACGAAGGGGACAGTCTCTTTGTTACGCAAGCCAATAAAAGGGTAAGCTTTTTTTAATTTAACTATACGCTATTGGTTAACTCGATATAAATCATGTATGGTTGATATGACGGCCAAATAAACCTTTTATTCCAATTTATATACGCTTTGTGCCAGTAACTGGCTTGCTAGCTACTAACCCATTTTACTGGCATGTATGTTGAAAGTATTGATTGCTGTAGCATAGTTAAGGGGAACCTTTGCGTCGATTAAGTATGAATAATTAACACTAAGCGGTATTCAGAGACCGATTAATGACTGTGAGTGCGGAAATTAGTGTAAGGAATATTGTATTTCCTTTTATTTTGGATATTTCTACTATTCAATATTTGTTCTTACATTCATTTCGACTAACATCGTACTTTTAAAATTTTTTAGTGTTAGCGGTGCAATAATTTATACAAAATAGAGTGTATAATATGAATATGTTACATTTCAGGAGTTTGTGGACATGTACGCGGACTTCCTGCTGAACAAGTCTGTGGAGACGCAGTTCCGCGCGTTCCGGCGCGGCTTCGTCATGGTGACGGACGAGAGCCCGCTCAGCGCGCTCTTCCGCCCCGAGGAGATCGAGACCCTCGTCTGCGGCAGCAAGGTCTCACTCTCACTGTACCCTGACTTAGGGAATACTTGGACCTCTTTCTCACGGAAGATTTTTAACGCTGTCTTTCATAAGCGCTTTAAAATAAGACTTGTTTCCTTGCCCATTGCTCAAATTGCAACACTGTTATAAAAAGCGTTGCGCTTTAAAAGCTTTACCGTATGAAATATATACAATATAATACATGGAATTGCATTTGGTCTATATAAGCGTATTTTAACGCGCGTTATAAAAACGTCCGTGCGAATGGAGCCCTTATTTTAACTCTCCTTTCTTTGCCCGTTCATAAATTTATGTATTTAAAATTTTAATAGATAATGTTCATCTTAAATTACATTTTTTGAGTTACTCTCAAGACGCGACGTTTTAAAGTAATTCTGATGTTACAGAATTTCGACTTCAACGAGTTGGAGAAGTCAACCGAGTACGACGGCGGGTACACATCGGATTCACGTATTATAAAAGACTTCTGGTGCATCGTGCACAAGCTGTGCATCACAGAGAAGCGGAAGCTGCTGCAGTTCACGACCGGCTCCGACCGCGTGCCGGTAGGCGGGCTCAGCTACCTCAAGCTGGTGATAGCTCGCAACGGGCCCGACTCCGACCGGCTGCCGACCGCGCACACCTGCTTCAACGTGCTGCTGCTGCCCGAGTACCGCTCGCGGGACAAGCTGCGCGACAGACTTATGAAGGCCATCTCATACTCAAAGGGATTCGGAATGCTCTAAACACTACATAAGATCCGAAAGTTCAAACAAAATCGGTGTCGCACCTCCATACATTACATATAGGCAGATTAAATCTAGTGTGCGGAGGTATACGAATAATGTTATCGCTTATTAAGTTACAGACCGGAAGAGCAGAACAGATTTTTTTATCGCAAATAGAACGCTATAATTCGGTTTTTTAACGCGCGTAAAAAACGTTCAAACAGAACCAATTTATTTCTACTTATATCTTAGCATTTTTAAATTCGACGTTTTTTTTATGGAACAGTTTTGTATTTTAAATGCAAACAAGAGCGATTTTAAAGCGTTCCTATAAGCGTAAGCGTTAAAAAAACGCGGGTGCGGATCTTAGGTCATGCGATAGAAACAGGGTTTTATTTTATTTTTCACGTCTGTTGCTCTTAATAAAGTAAAATAAAACCTTATTTCTATCGTGTTAAGCCATTTGAAATAAAAAAAAGTCTGCTCTGCTGTTCTGATCTGTGAACAGACTAAGACCCATTCGGTACGCGCGGTGTTCACGCGTGCTTGTTAAGGTCACTGCCCACTGTAATAAGCGATAATATTAAATGTGTAACTTTACATTAGATAAACTGAAGCGTGTTAAAAGTGCGAGGACCTTTAATCAGTTAAGTCCTACCATCGATGGCTCTGTAACGTGAATAATAAACGTTTGTTGTATTTATACGAATATTGTTGATTTATTTTACGTATACGTTGTTAAATGCCATTTTACATGAATTTAAAGATCCGTGTTCCTGTAGTTAATGACTGTTAAAGGTATTAAAACCTTAGAATTTGTGATTCTTAAACAAAATTTTAACTTTTGACAATCTTTTCATATAACATTAGGAAGCAGTCATGTCGATATGTATTTTGCTTATAAGAGTGAATTTCACGATAACGAGGGTTGTTAAATAAAATACAGTCTTGTTTTGTAATATAGTACTTTAAAAATTTGCTTATTAGGTAGAGTATTTTATATAAAAATATAAGTGTTAGATGTAAGTTTTCTCAAACTACCCTACATTCATTTACAATGGCAACATAGTCACTATCAATTTATTCACGAGATATTCCTAAATAATTTATATTTAATTATTAAAACTAATATTAATTATAACTACAATATATTCTGTATTACGGAATACAAGACAATTTGTTGATAGAAATCATAAAATGGACGATTTTAATGCAAACATGTTATAAGCATTAAAAAATCCCATAAAAACAACTTAGGTAAATATTTTCGTTACTTTTAAGCTCAATTTATAAGATTTCTTTTAATTTAAGTATAAAGCCCGCTACACGCCGTCAGTTGTAACTGAACAGTCAAATTGTGTGTAGGCAAAACTTGAACTGTACAGTTCAACTGACTTGGATTGTCTACAATCGCATTGAACAGTCCAACTGTTCAATTATAATGAACGTTCTTAGCGGGCTTTACATTTCAAAGTTTTCACAATGTATTAGGTAATTCTTGCCATGTATACATTGAAAAAATGTTCAAATATATAAAATAAACAACATAATAAAAATAGTTTATTCTAAAATAAATAAATCTAAAAATTAGAAAAATCCAGTGCTAATTTCCCTATGAAAATAACGTTTGCTTATATCGAAATGCATTTGCTTGCTAAATGTAATATTACAAATTTAAGATAAAAGAAACCTTTTATATATGTATTTTGTACTATCTTGTCGGTAAATCGTTCAGTCTTGTATAGTTTAAATACAATGCTTTGGTGACTTGTGCAACCAAAATATGACTATCTCTTTCGTTCCGTTAAAGACAGCAATATGAGATATTTCGATATTATTATGCGACAAGTTTCCTCTTGATGGTGTTGAGGCGGAGGTCGTGCACGGCGAGGGGGAAGGGCTGCCGGCAGGGGGGGGACTCCGCCTGCAGCAGCGGCAGATTGGCGGACGCACGACGCAAACGACTCTTCGGCCTGGAATAAAAATACATATTTTACACACACGCAAAAATTTTAAAATAAAATGTTTAAACATTTAACATTTTATTATAAAATACTTTTTATACCAGTTAGCTTAAATTCTCAAATTAAATGTATGTTAAGAAACAATTTTATGTACGTTTCGCTTCGAGTCATAAGTAAGAGGAAATAGATTGTTTGTTATAAAATTTATGTTATAATTAATGTTAAACAAAGTTGAAATTGTTTCAATGGAAGTGCATTATTGAAATATATGTTTGCGATTTGTAAATATTATTTGCATCTTTATTTCTACCAATATTTGTTTATAAAACTGTCAGAAGATTAAGTTTACAATCCGGAAAACTAACAAACTAAAGGGTTTTTTACTTGGGATCTCAAGTTATAGACGACAAATTTTCCACCAATAGTCAAACAAGGATGTCTAGCCCATTGAGAGGCGCTGTTATCGATTGCTTCCGTCAGAAAATATATAAAACTTACATGATTGTAGAAAATAGTATAAAATGAGGGTGCTAGCGGGCTCAAATAAATTAGTTTCATTATGTTGACCGGATTATATACTTGTGGGAGTATAATTGCATTTTGAGCGACAAATAACTACACTGACACTTTCTAACTATGATCTTTATGTCTTCATAGCATAGTTCGGCATATAAACTGTTCTTACCTATGTCTGGCATCGCACGAGCACGCAGTCTCTGTGTAAATGGCGGCGGCGGCGATGCG
>NW_013525381.1:753886-769783 GCF_000836215.1 Papilio polytes | reverse complement strand
AGCGGGCGTCTCTACGCGCTTGCGCCGCGTGTTCTCCGATGATCCGCCGAATAAACCGCGATCCTCCGCCACGCGGATCATGTACTTAGCGTCCAGTCGGGTTATTTCCTATTTTTAAGGAATAAACATAGGTATTGTAATTTACATTTGCTGGTTGTTTATACATTTAAAATGTCATAGCGTCGATTAAATTAAAAACTACCTTTCTTTGAATGAGACCTAGGTAGCAGCCATCTCTATCTAGAATATAATTGATGTCCAGTCCGTTCCCTAGTCCTGGTAATGTCTGAATTTCAAATAGGTCACAATCTGGTACCTGTGTGAATAAAAAATAGGCTATTAGTGTTAAATATTTTTATTAGGTAAAAGAGAACCCCCCTAAATTAATTTAATTGAAAAAACATAAAAAAATAACTAAGACACTTACGTAAACGTCAGGACTATCTTTATCAGGATCTCTCGGAACGATATAGTCAGAGGAATCGTCTTCCGGTATGGGTCTGGCCTTAGTTGTTCCTGGTCTCATAGGTTTCGAGTTATCTGTTTGTTTCGTTAAGACATTTCGTGGACCTGCAGAACCCGTTTGTTTTGGATCTTTTTCTAAATCATCACTCGAATAACCTTCCTCATGATCATTTTTATTGAAATCCGATTGCGTCGGATCTATCGATTCTGAAGATTCTGTTGTTGATAATTCTATTTCTTCCTTTGGCTTTTTTACCTTGAACATTTCAACAATAAAAACAAACATACCGTTACCTTGACACATCAGAGATTTTATACACGTTAGAAGATAATAAAATTATCTCAATTTTAAGTAAAAACCGTACTAACAACGTGTTCCTTGTGCTTCTTGCGGAGTAGGGCGTGTCGCTCGCGCGCCAGCCGGTTGGCCTCGGCGACCGCGCGCGTCACCTGCGCCTGGTTCTCCGCCTCCAGCGCAGAGTGCGTCTCGTACAGGATCAGCTGGATCTAACAAAACAACGTTTATATAAAGCAAAATATTTTATCTGGACAAGTATCGCCAGCGTCGAACAACTTTTTCGCTAGGCACAGGACAGGGTGAGATTCGCTGAGCTGACGGCCGATCTCCAGAAATGGAGAGGCATTAGAAGAAGAAGATTTTATCTGGTATCTGTTCCGTCCATTGGATGTTTGAGAAAGTTAAGGAAGGTACTAATATGATGCAAAATAGTTGGACACTAATGTATTTTTAAATCTGAAAGTAATCTACTACCTGTGGTTTTGACATAAGAGTTTTTAATGTTTTCTTCTGTTCTTCCAGGATTGATTGTACTCTAGCTTTGCCTTTTACGTCCATTTGGGATTCTGTGAGGATCTAAAAGAAACATATGAAATGAACATACATAACAACAGATTTTATTTGAATCTCAATTGTTCTTTAGAAATTAGAATATTTTAGATAAGTTTACCTCGAGCATGGCCAAGTCTCCACCGCGACCGCACACCAAGTCGATGGGGTCAGTGACGGCGGAGTAGGAGTTGGGTGGCGTGGCGAGCGCGGCGACTGCGCCGTCCAGCGCGCTGGCCACCGCCGGAGACTCGCCGTGCACCGGCTCGCTTAGTACGTACACCGGGGCTCCTGACTGTGGCGCCTCCGACGCTTCGATGCCCAACTCCCGCAGCGAACTCACGTAGCTTCCCACTCTAGAGATGATTGTATTGAATGACGACTGTGAACGTACCAAGACTTCAAAGATCTCATTTAAACTAACTTGTCCCCCGCGCCGAAGACGACAAGTTTCCCTAGATGTGGCGTGGCGGGCGCGGGCGGCGTGCCGGCCTGCAAAGCCGCCGCTAACTCGCGTAGTTGTGCCGCTAGGTACGCGGAGCAGCGCGGCGAGCAGGCGTGCGTCTGCACCACCACGCCGCGCAGAGCGTTCGCACGCAGCGCCCGGCACAGCGTCGATGCACCCTCGCAGAACTCTCGCTCCTAAAAACATACAATTGCATTGCATTTACATCGATTTACAATGAAGAAGCAACTGCAGATTGGTGTTAAACAAAGTATGTATTACCTGAAGTACAATGATTCCGCTTTTAACAAGATCTAGTTGACCAATGCTCACGTTGTCTGGTGGTCGTAGTGTAATAAACCTGTAGTTTTACACAATTTAATCAATAGCTATTCTTTTGAAGAACTATGATCGTCAGGGCAATCTAAACTCTTGAAATGGTGGTCCTCAATAGCTAAATATAGCTTAATTATTCAGTACATTACATGTTTCAGTACGAAAATTGTATTTTATTTGACATACCTGGGACAGACTCGATCGAATCTGTATTCTCCGGCGCAGAGCTGTCGTGAGCTGCTGTACGAGTATCCCAGCTCGTGGAGTCGCTTCACTAGCAATGGAACTTTCCTGCAACAAGTCAACAACATAAGTCTGTCTGCACCTTAGAAGACAGAAGGTAGTAAGGATTATTGGATAAGTTTTATCTCTCCACCAAGTTGATAGTCGTATTTGCGTTATAGATTATCCATGACAATGTTTCTCACTTGGCTTTGAACGTGTTGACCCATCCGGTGACGGTGTTCTTGTTGACGCAGGCCGACACGCACTCCTCGCGCAGATGCGGCGGCAGGAGGTCTGTCAGTCTGCACAGATACATCAAATTATAATATTAGTTCCTATGCTAAGCTTCCACAAAAACATCAAATAGGCGGAATATCGTATCGTAAAGTATCTAAAATTACGAATGAAATAGTGTTAAAACACTCTAACTTACGTGTATGCTTTATTCTTGATACGTATTCTAGCGATGGCGGCTGCGAAATGTACCCTCTCGTCCCAGACGGCGTGCTCGATGTCCTGAAAGGGGGCGCCGGCGTCGCGTAGGAGTGCGGTCGTGCGCGCCAGGTCGTCGCGGCCCCGCGCGCGCCACTTACGCCGCGCCAACTCCATTAGAAACAACCAGGTGACGTGCTGGTGTTCACAAAACTACAAAAAAAACAAGACTATTGATATTTTTATTCTATATTCTATAGGTAATGACCGATTAAAATAAAGCGCTTAAGTGACAAGAAACGTAATGCAAAAGCGTTCAGTTAATGTTGCTTAAAACGACTACAAAAAATGTAAATCTCATTTTCGTGAGCGTCCCCGGTGTCTCGAAAAGAAATGCCCTCGGTCACGAGATGGCTATAATGCAAATATGATAAGTTCGATTCCCGACAGTACATGTCGAACCTGCCTTAACAGAGACAGATAACGATACTCTGCGATACAGCTAACGACGGAGCCCGACCTTGGCAGAAAAAACACGAAAGCTAAGAAAGATTTATAGCATCCATTGCTTTGACATTTTCCAATTTTATATCGTTAATTTCCATTTAAACATGGTAGATTATTCATCTTACTATTGTAAGGAGAAAAAAATAACTAATTATTTTTCTATCCTTACCTTCATTAGTATAAACTCACCTGCGGATAGTCTCCAAAGAAATCGATATCTTCAATCGCCTGATCCAAAATAGACTTGTCTGTTAAAGAAGAACTTGTATGAAAATCCAAAGATTTTTTCCTTCTCTAGAATGTACTACTGATCGTTGTTGATATAATTTGGTATTACTCCTCATATGTAACGCATGACCTCCCTCGTATCAAGCAAATGGTCTAAATCGCGTGCCGCAAAATATTCTTTCCATAAACCCAAGGGCTGAATAATAAAAGTGTCATAAACAACATAAAATAGGTGGAGGTTTTATGGACGTTTTTATTCTTTCATGTCTGTGATCACATGTCATGACATTAAAGCATAAATGGATACGATTCATAAAGAAATGTCTAAAACGCTTCTGAATCTCCTTAAAATAAACTACGACTCGTTGGATGAAAAACAAACTACACTCCTGAGTTGTAGACTTGTAAAGTTTTTCAACTATTCGTAATATTATTCTATCGTGTGATAGAATGTGGTAACAATTTCAATATAACAAGCGTGAGGTCGCACCCCACACTCCGGCTTACGAAGCGTGAGGCGTGAGGCAATACAAGCACGCCATCGTTTATCGCACGACACCGCGTTCTGATAAACTTAAATAACTCCAGACGCCCCTAAACTAGTTCATAGCGTTGTGAGGTGTATTTTACAGCTGTTATTCACTTGTACAGGAACCATGAGTTTACTTTTAAGTTGTGCTATTTTCACTTGACTCACAGTTTTAATTTACTTCTTTTGCAAATCAAATCAGAATAAGAATGTTAATTCATAGTTCCCTCAACAAAAGCATAGATAGATGTATCACTGTCTTAATTTCAATTCAAAGTTGATTGTATAGCGAATACGCTATTCTTTTATTTATCCTTTGACATATCTTTATGTATTGTTATTTATTCATCCCATAATATTATTCTCTCCTCGAGTCGTATTTATTACGTCTAAAGATCGTTACCACTAGCGCATGTTACATGGTACTTTATTAGTCGTAGCTTAACGGAAAGAATCTTAAATGTTAGCAAATCATGGACACCCAGTTATTTAACGTGTTAGGTAAAGCGGTAAAGCGATTCGTGTCACTTTATATTAAATGCCTGCAGAGGTTTCGGCAGTTTGTATTTCGTATAACTAGGCTTTATAACACTTGAGGTGAAGAAATCGTTTTAACAAAGGGTAATAAAAGGAAAATGGTAAAACTTAAAAGTAGATAACTATTCATAACTAGCATTTATTTCTTAAAAAATGGATGTAATTTTAATATTTCGAAATATGTGTTTGTTCTTGAAATTGGACTTTTGACGCCGATAATATCATATTTCGCATAGAGCGTGATGTATTTGCTGTAACTATAAAAAATACTTACATCTAAAAACATCATAGATAAGAGAATACACGCAGCGCATTTCTTGCTCATCTGTGAAGTCAACATTCATTGGAGGCTTGCAAAGCAAGCGGGCTGCTTTTAGTACCTGTAAAAGTATTATTCACAGTAACACAAATTTAATTCATTATTACATAGTGTAGTTTTGACGCTGTGTTCTTAATTCAATTTTTTACGCCTACGTCTCCGCGGCGTCGCCAACGGTTACGGTGTCAGCTTGAATCTGAAGTCTGTGGTGAGACACTGCCTCATATTTATTCAAGTACAATAAATCTCACCTGTCCTATATCCCAGGCGGGTCCTGGTGTGGTTTTGACATTAACGGGAGGCGGCGCGTTAGGACTTTTTGTGCAGAGCTCCAGGTTCCATGGAGCCCATTCATCTGATATGTTCTCGGAACCCTGCTTGGCGGTTTCATTGACATCTTCCTCCCTACAATAATAATACCAAATATTTTAGTTTCACGCCATTTTACATAAATTGGTTTAATCGGGTAGTTATAGTCTACATTTTATCAATGTTTCTAAATTATAGTTAGGTAAATTCTCTCCATAAACCGGGCTCCAATGAAGCGAAGGAAGGAACATTTGTGCGTGTAAGAGATAAAACATTATTTTAACGGAATAGAACCATGATCCATGATGTTATAGAAAGGTATCTCAACTATGGTGTTAAATACTGTGAAAAGTGAAAATCTTACTGTAAAACTGAGTGGCTACTGTGTACAGTCATTTCTATTGATTATTTATAATCCATTTATCCAAATTAAGCTGCGTTCTGAAGAGATGCGTTTATTCTGAAAGTTCCCATGGTACATTCGATGTATAAACATTCACTGGATTTTTTATTCTCTTTAATTAGCCATTAAAATTGTAAGAAAATGATACAGATAGAGAATAAATAATTTTTAAACACGTTACAATTCAGTTAACACTTGTCATAAAATTTTGATTTTGATTTGTATGACTTTTGTTTTGTATCTATGGTGCTTGGCTTTTTTCCTCGAAATGTGACAAAAAAGTTTAGTAGAGTTTGTACTTAAAAAAATCTATACATCCTATTCGTTTTATCACGGTAGACAGAAATGAGTGATTTACGTCTTACTAGTTAATATTATAAATGCAAAAGTTTAGATGGATGGATGGATGTCTGTAAGAATTTGTAGCCTAAATGGCTGAACGGATCTCGATAGCACTTGGTATAAATGTAGAGGATAGTCTGGAAGAACACATGGGCTGCTCACTTTTGTTTTTTTTAACTCCACACGGACGGAGTCGCGGGCGAAAGCTAGTTATTCATAGTGTAACATAATAATGTAACATAATGTACGGGACATTTTTCATCGAAGTAATTGCAGTACAAAGTTATAAATACATATGGGACACGTATTGTGTGGGTCACGGTCAATCCACAATTAGCATTTCTGTATGTATAAAAATCGATAAACCATGTTCTTTGACATTCACGGAAACTAAAGGTGTTTAATTGATATAAAGTTATTATTTACTTGAATATTTTAAAAACATATTAATCGTGATTATTCACAGTAGCTTAGCAATTTACAGTCCGAAGTCTAGGTTCAACAAATTGCCTCTCTACCGCTGCATATTCCTGATTGAACCTGCCTTTCAGTTTTCAAATTTTTCTGCATATCGACGAGCAGGAAATACTGCTGCAGACGCCACTCCCTGTCGCTGGGCAGCACGAGGCACTCCGCCTCGCTGGTGTCGCCCTCTTGCCGTGCAGCATCTTCCTGACTGAACAATTCTGCCAGTAACTTCGGGTACGCGTTGAAAATGTTACCGTCACTGTACTCACTGAGCGCCAACCATAATGCATTAGGGTCATATTTGCTTGGCATTTATTCAGGTAGAATATCCAAATTAATAAGAGAAACACCCGAAAGTTAAATGACTATTTGTAGGGTGTAGCTATTGGCTCGAAGGCCTGGCGTCTACTGAGCGCTCTCTTGTCGTAGTATGGAACATCAGCCACCTGTTGCGATATCACGCATAGCTTACAAAAGGTTCGTGTATTCATTGCTTGTTAAAAAGCCCGATATAGTTAATGTCCGAAACTGATACAAGGATGAAGCTAGACCGAAAAAGTGTTAAAAAGATTTATAAAGGCGTATCTGTGACTACATAAACCCTCCTTGCTTCTCTTATAACTAGTTAGTTTCCAAATAATAAAAACTTAATTATTTATGGTATCCAAAGTCATTTTTTTGACCATCAAAATGTCAATTTAACACCTAGGGCTCCGGTCCGATCTGACCAAGGTTTACAATCCAAACTAACAAGACAATAAAACAGAGAGGATGTACAAAATTAATAAAACACCATAAACATGGCCAAATAGTTTAGATTCATACAGAACATAACAATATGGAGGAAGGTCCGCCCATTGCAGAGAGTTTTGAAGAACGTCGTAAGATTTTTAGAGACATTTGGGATAGCAGTGATTCCAACGATCCTGAAGATAATAATCAGAAGCCAAAAGTTATCAAGTATTATTTTTCATCTATACATAGTAGTTATAACTTGCACAAATAGTAAACAATATTTTAAACTTGTATAACACAAAATCTTATTCACGAAACCTAGAGATTCCTAAGTTCTGATTTCCTTAAAAAGTTACAGAATTTCAATCACAATAACTATGTAATAAATGTGATATGTGCATAGCCAACTGTTCCTCACAACTACTACAATGGTTAGATAATGAACAATATTCACTTTCATTTGAAATTTGCTGTATTCTAACCGTTTCAGAACTGCTAGATTGAGCAATGACGTTATTGCAATCAGAAAGAAGCGTGTAAAGAAATTGAAAATCATTTGCAAAAGAGTGTTGGAATTATCTGATCGTAAAAAATGTATTCAAGGAGAGGTAATTAATCTATTACTTAAAATACTTTTGCAATTGTCGAAAGTTTCGTCTAAATGTTACTGTTGGTACTGGTCGTGTACAATAACATGATACTAAGTCCGATGACGTCACAAGGGCGCAGCCACGAAAAGGTACAGCTTAGTAAAATAAATGCCGGTGACGTATCTAGTTAAATTGAATACGATGTGACAAATGTACACATTTTAAAACGATTTTTTAAAAAACCAACCCCTACTTTATGTTTTAATGGTACGCACATAATAATATTACCATTTAAAAAAAATACGTCTTTTTCCCTGTAAAGACAACATCAATCGGGACCAGGAAATCAAAAAAATATAAATCTGGACGCGTTAGACGTAGGAGAAAAACAGTTAAGAAAGTAAAAAGTACACCATCCTGTAAATCGAGCTCCAAGAACCTTACACTGACGAATGATGTAACAAGCGAGGACAAAACTAATTTTGATGAAACTTCAAGAAATAGTCCAATCGTTATAGAAAAGGAGGAGATTAAAGAAAACATCAAAAAAATCATTAAGCCCGCTAGAGTAGAAGGTAAAAATAACTAATAACTTATTAATACAATATTCTGTGATTATTATGAAAATTTATTATTGAATGTTTTAGGCAAAAGACCGAAATCACCAGTAAGATTATATTTAAAACAACCAGTTCAAATCCAAAGAGAATTAGCTACTTTAACTAGAATAAACCTATGTATGTAATAAAAGCCGATTTAAGGTAAATAAAAGCAGTTTATACAAAAAAAAACATTCTTCTTCTTCTTCTTCTTCCGTAGCTCCACAGCTTACTTTAATTTTAAATGAAAAAAAATATTATTTAATTTATAATTAAAGCAGGAGTGAAAACTACTTCTATTTCTCCTTTATCTCTCTACAAAAGTGAAGTGAATTAAATTAACAAGAAATCAATTGTTCCAATGAACCGAGACTAAATATCCCAGACAAATACTATTTTTGAGATACTTCTACTTTATAAAGTAAAAGCCGTAAAAGCCTACTTTTTGAATTGCCTGTGCAGTAGTTTAGATATTTACCAAATATTTACCAAGGTTTGGTTATTTTTTATACGGCAATCTTTGAATAAAACGTCAATTTATTACCGAAAGACCGATGATGATCGAGTGAAAGTCGATGTTCGGCAAACTGTCTGTGCTTTAACCGTAAAAGGATAATTTTTTGGAGCAACATGGATAGAAAATGCTGTATAGTAAAAAGATTAACGCTTTGAACATAGCTCTAAATTATTTTTTCTCAAAGAAATATATGAAAGATTAGAAAAACTGTGCTAGATATCGATTTTTCCGTAAAATCGATTAAACGACATTTCATTATTTTATCTGATCTGTGAATTTGATGACCTGAAGTTTACCCTGTAGAGCAGAAAACAACCAAAACCAAAATTAAATTGTATAATGTCTTAAAATTAAAATAAATAAAGCGTTATCGCACTCTTTTGGTAAGATAATCGTATAAATGTATTGTTGACGAGATAAGTGACTTTGTTTATTTAGGGTACAACTATGTAACAGTGATGTGAAATGTGTTTAAAAAACAGTGTATATTTTATTATTCCCACGCTCAACTGCTGAAAATATCATTGTAGATGTTAATGGAATATAACGCATAATGTCTGACTACGATCTTCAGTTTCAAGCGGACTTAGAAAAGGCTCAGGCCTTAAGTTTAGAAAGTTTGGCTCTTGAACAATTTCGAAGACAGAAACTACTGTCTAATACAGGTAACTGACGTAACTTTGTTTACCCTCATCTTTACAGTGAAGATTCAAGGTCTCTTAACCGATGGTGTTGCTTTTCTGCCATATATAATTCATAATAAACAATAATATATGTAAATACATTAATGTTTAATGTACCAGATTATAGTAGGAACATTTAGCAAACATTTAACATGCTGTATTGGATTCATACTTGATAAACCAGCTATCAATTTGAAAGGAAGTAGAGTTCATTTACCGCTTAGAGAGATGAGAGGGTTGACTTGTTGTTTTGTTTGTTAAATTCAAATGTAATAATTAACTGATAAAATAAATCTGATTTACTAGACAATATTATTGTTAACTAACAGTTTAAGATATTATAAAACCTAAAAGCATAGTGTATATTTAATTTTCGATTTTAACAATTATACGGACAAGCAATTTTGATCAAACTATCTTAATGTATAAAAATATTCATCAAATCAAATGATTTTCTGAAATAAAGATGCATTTTCATACTTAATAATTTTGTCACACTTTGGCATATCTAATTAGTCAAATTTAATTGATCATAGAATGTCTAAATATGTAAGAGGTTTTTTTCTTGTAGTTGAATTTCACAAGAGTTCTTCAATTACCAATTTATACCAAACAATGTTTTGTGTTTAATGCCACAGATAAAAAATAAATAAAGTTGATTTGTCAATCACTTATCATATTTATCAATCAATATCTTTTAAAAGATAATGTCCGTGATAACTTTGCGAGTGTGCGTCGACGCGAAGACAGCGAAGGTACTCCGCCAGCTCTGCCACCGCCGCCAAGAAAGCCTCCACGGGGACGAATATCCACATCAGAGACATCCAGGTATATAAACAAACAAAATACTAACATTTTCTAACTATTTTTTTACTGTCTTACATTATCTATTGTTCATCTGATATGGGTTGTGAAAATACGGCGTATCGTTATTTGTCATGATAAAAATTACTTTGTTAGTTAATTTATACACTTTAATAGATATTTCACAGTATCGTTTATTATTTTAACATCAAACATTTTATTTTTTAACTTTATAAGGATAACAAGCGATTATTTAAATCTTTGTTTTTAATATGGCCATTATTATTTTATAATCATTGAAATGACTAAAGTTTGATAGTAAAAATTGTCAACAATGATAAGCATATTTAAATTTCTTGCCTACATCTATTTTACCTTTCATTCTTACCTTATATCTACCTACATAAGGCAAAAATATTTAATTATTAATTATTTCTATGTCTATTCATTACTATAGATTAACATCAAGTCCATTGTTTTTTTTTTTAGTGACCGATCAACAGGCACCAGTCCTACTAGAACGGAAAGCAGTGATCTGATATCCTTCACAAGTCCGACCACTAAGACAGCACCGAAGGACTCCCATGCCTCCCTTAAAGAGTACATTGACCAGATTACCAAGTATGTCAAATAGATTTACTTTTTACCTACCTGTGTGTGTGTTGTTGCAATCTAAAGTTTAAATTTTTTACAGATTGGGACAACAGACTGAAGAAATAAATCTAAATGCACCAGAAACCCCACCTACAATGAATAATCATCCTTACAATCAGATACCAGGCTTCCCATATGCCACACAATATGGGTACAACTATCCACCACCATACAACCCTGTGCCACCTTATCCAGCTGCGGCGCCATACGGAATGCCCGCGCCAATGCCCCTAGCACCAAACATGCCTAATTATTCGTATTACGCTCCGATTCCTGCACCACAAGACCCTCTAGCTCCTTATGTACCAAACCCACCATTGTATACACCAACAATACCATACAGTCAAACTAGAATGGCCTCTCCAACCCCATATGTTGGATACCCACCTCCTCAACCAACTTATAACTATAACACGACAAATATGATATCCAGACCCACAAGACCAGTTAGTCTGTATCCACAACTTAGTCAAATGCACTCATACCCACCAATGCCTCCCAACTCTGCAAATATGGTGCAAAATGTTACCCAATCTAACACCCAACCTGCTGTGAAGACGGAACCTTCCAGAGACAGTGTGGAGAGCAATAGCTCGAGGAAATCATCAGAAGTTAGTGTTGGGGTAAGTTACTTGAATCTTAAAGAAGACATTTTATTTACAGAGGCCTATATCATTGCCAATGCCTGTCATGCAGCTGTTCCAGTTACTGGCATATGCATTTCTTATTTGGCTTAGTAACTAGGTGAATGTCAATATTATAGTCGAAGACATTCAAACAATACATAGAGTAGGCATAGTTGACACTTCACTTGAGACAATCTCACTAGCGCTAACTAGGTGAAATACTGAGAAGCATGTCGGCTTGTCAAATTTGACATTAGGGTATACCATACAAAGTAGTTACCGATGAAAAAATGGTTCCTATGTTTATTCTATATCTAGTAATATAATATTAAGATATTACCATCCAAAGAAGTTACCGGTGAACAAATGCTCCCTAAGTATAGTCTATATATTTCTTAAATGTCTGTTTATAGTACTATTTGTTTTGTAGTCGAACGAGTCCAACGATGTGGTGGGCAGTTTGCCCAAGTCCGCGAACCTGATCGACTTCGGTGGGCGGCAGGCAGGTAGCGTAAGAGTCAGTGTGCTAGAGGCCTTCGACCCACTACTAACTGATCACACACATTGCGGTGAGTGGCTTCTGTGTCTCACAAACGCTTAACACACTGTGATGGTAATATACTGACAAAAGAAACTGTGAAATTTAGTCTAGTTCTAGCTGTTGCCCGCGACTACGTCTACGAAATATTAAGATGAAAAAGTAGCCTATAATATGCCCGTCTATTTCAGCTACCCTTCAGTCCAAGCCCGGTCAAAATTGGCCCAGCCGTTTTTATTTTTTACTACTATTTGATTATCAGCAACTTAAATAGATTCCTTTCCGAAATCTGTAAATTTGTTTTGATATTACAAAGAGACACTAAACTAGACTCCGTTGCATATAAAAAATATGAATATAAATTAAACTTGCTTATTATTGGTTTTCACTATATTTTGAAATGTTTCTAGTGTACACTATGAGAAAATTTACCATCACAGTTTGGTTTTATCAGGATTTCTTTGAAAGGTACTGTTAAGAATAAAAGTGAATACAAGCATGGAATTAATTTAGCACTGGGTTTTATAAACATTGTGTGAATCATTTTGATGTGTGTGCAATCATCCATTTGGTGTTCTTTTATTGAGGGTTTATGTTTTAGATTTGTTAATAATTTTCATACATGTGAATCATAAGATTGTGCATACATTGTAGATAGATAAGGGTGAAAAATTTAGAAAAAATCTTTGTATGGGAAAAAATCTTAATCTCTTTTAAACAGACATGAGAGATTTTCGTTTTACTACTTGTGTTAATGGGTTTTCATGGGTCATATCATGTGTTTTAATGTTATAAAGGGTCCAGGTAATGTAGTGTGAAGTTAAAACAAGCAAGATATTCATTTCTTAAGTACGCCAAACTATTCTCTGATACATTTAATTTGATATCTTATGGTATTTTTAAACAAGCATGTCTTGTAACAATTTTAAACAGGACAAAATGTGACTAGATACTCTGCCTTTAGCAAAAATTGATTAATTCATTGCTGTTTTTCTTTTAGCAAACTTTTTGTTAGAAAATTATCAATAAAGATTTCAAATTCATATTACCTTAAATACCTTATTAAGACTTGCGTTATTGTATGTACGGAGTTTAAACGACGAAATTAAGTTCAAAGCAATTTGAACTTTAATGTGTCTAGCATTAGATGCATTTGTAGAATACACGGCTGCCAGCGAGTGTAGTAGCGTGTACGAGGAGTACGACCCGCTGGACTTCCTCTACGGGGAGACGGAGATGCGAGACACGCCAGTGTACGCGACTGTGAACAAGCGAGACACACTGCCCTCGCCCCCGCTTAAGACCCTGCCCGCTGTGCCCGCACTCGCTAAACGTAACACTACTGTGAGTTATACAACCTGCTCTTCCATACATCTCTATCAGCCGTCATATCTGAATCCACTCCTTTCTTAAACATATCCTCTTTCACACAATCCATCCATACTTTCTTCGGTCTTCCTCTACCTTTGTACCCATCCACATACAATCTTAACACTTTCTTCTTTCACTTTCAATTGTAATCGTAATTGGTAACTAAGGGAGATCCTTAAGAATGTAGAAACGTATTGTACACACTTCGCTTTGTAAGCGTAACTTACTGTTAAAAATTTCAACGATATTTTGGGTTTCAATGTGTCCTTATTTAAAATGCTGTTACATTTTTAAATGTCCTTTTAATATTCGATGTTTAGTGTAGATTACAGCAATGTTTAAGTTACCATTAAAATTTACGGCAGTTAAAATAAATTTCTTATACTCCACAGCTACATAGTAGATCCCTTAGTAGTCAATTACCGATTATAAGTACACTACACTGAGTTTTTGAATAAGTCAATTTTGTTTCAGAATAAACTATATGATTGCATTGTGAAGATTAGGAATAAAAATTACGACAGTGAACATAAAGCGTTTTTAAAATTAGTGTTGGATGTTAGAAGTGAGTATCCTATTACAATTATTAAAAAAAATACAGAACACGATATAAGGATAAGGCAAAATTGTCAAATGTCCTTTAAAATTGTTATTTTTTAAATATAACAGAAAAGTTCGTATACTCCGACGAGCGCACTAACCCCGGACACGTGATAGCGGCGCGCTCCGGCGGCCGCTACCCGCCCAACACCAGCATTAAGATCCTAGTGCATCACGCACACTCTGATGAACCCATCATATTCACTTCTGACGGTAATCTATACTTCTGTACTAATATAATAAAACGTAAATACACATTTCTTTGTTGCCTAGGATGTCAGTAATTACCGCATATTTTTAAGTAATTCTTTTTTAAATTAAAAGCCCTACACTTTCGTCATGCTTTAGGCTATATATTTTCACGCCATTAAACTTAGAGGGTAAATATTTTGGATAAAAACTCTAATGTGGGAAAGAGACCAAAATTGCTGCCAACATCAAGAAAGAAAGATTGCTAAGGCTTGTCATGTCATTTTGACATTTGCTATTGATAATATGACAAATGTAAACATTACAATAAAAATTTCATAATTTCATGCGGATGAAGCCGCACGGGAACAGCTAGTCATTAATAAAAAGCCCTCCACTTACGACGATTGTATAGCTTTTAAAACAATGTGTACATTTCCAGTTGAATCGACAGTAGAACACGTGATACTGACCGTAGTGTGCTCCCTTGATGATGAAATTAGAGCCGATATGTCTGGATACATGTTGCGAGTAAGTTACAACACTTTTATGTCTTTAGTTGTACTACATTTGATCAAATATCGTCCGCGCGGAATAAACTTCAAGTAGCCTATGTGTTTTTCTAAACGAAGTTCTACATCTGCGCCAAATTTAATCGAGATACTAAAGTCAGTTTTAGAGATAGGAAGTAACAAGCATCTATCCGTCCAAACTTTTTTTTTCTTAAAAATATTAGACCCGATACCCCGAATAGGCAATATGCTTATGACGCCAAATCGCACCAAACTTTTTTAAGTATACTTTATTACTATAAAAACATTCCTGCAATGATTTTTTTTAATATAATGTGATTTAGTGGCAAAATTTAATCATTAAAAAGTGTCTTTTTTCAAATTCCCTCGCTAAGTTCTAAAACACACACTATTGGTCGAAGCAAATGGCTTATCTAATATGGCGTCGCTGTGTTGTCAATACACAGTTTATTTACGTTAGTATATATAGAAATACACTCTTGAAGTACTATACACACTTTTACTGTAAACACGATATCGAAACCAACTTTAAAATAAAAAATTAATGAATAGAATTATTAAATAACACTTATTTGTGACTAATAGACACCAACAAAAATGACTAGGGGAAGCGATCGAGAGTTTTATATTAGTGATGTGCTAACACTAGGTGTGGGGCGCCAAGGAGTACCTGACGGCGGGCAGCGCGCTGAGCGAGTACGAGTACGTGCGCGAGTGCGTGCGGCTGGAGAAGGACGTGCGGCTGTGCCTGCGCGAGGGCGGCGACGGCGCGCTGGCGCGGGCGGAGCACGACGACGCGCGCCACGCGCACCTCGCGCTCGACGACCTCATGCCCGACCAGACCACGCTCAGCTTCCACAACCTCTCGATACTGCTCGGTCAGTACATCTATACTATTATTATAAAGCTAATATTATCATTTGTTTGTAATAAGCTTATCTCGTCTTAAAGAGCGTCGGTGGCTCAGTGGTTTAAGCATTTGACTTGTAATCTACAGGTCTTGGGTTCGAATCCCGCCATGTACCAATGTGATTTTCGGTTTTTCGAATTTTCATATGTCAATTTA
>NW_013525381.1:747806-752140 GCF_000836215.1 Papilio polytes | reverse complement strand
CACTCCTCCAAGATTGAGTGCGGGGGTTTCTATCCCAGGATTATCTTTGATACTTGGTAACCTTTTCATTGTTTAGTTTTTATTAGCTACTAGCTGTACCCATGTGACTACATTCTACAAAATTATAAAAAAAATCATTTTATTGTTTACATTTGTCAAATTATCAATTGCAAATGGCAACCTTGATTCCTTGATGTTGGCAGCAATTTATGGTCTCTTTCCCACATTATGGTTTTTATCCAAAATATTAGTTTAATAGCGTGAAAATATATAGCCTAAAGCGTAACGGAAGTGTAGGGCCTTTTATTAAAGAAAGAGTTATTCCAAATTATGCTGTAATTGCTGACATTAGGCAAGAAAGATGTGTGTGTTTACGCTTTATTCTAATATAATAGTAAAGTTAGTTTGTCACTTATTCAAAATTTGTCTTTCTAATTTAGGAACGATCCTGTAATGATGCAATTTTATGTATGATCGTGCTATAAGAATTTATAGACTACAGTAGTCCGTTTAGTAAATGTTAGATTATTGAATAAATAAATGATTTTTGGTTTTATGTTTTTTTGTCTATCCAATCGTTTTTAATTCTGTCCTAATAACTTAAAGCTCTAAGCCCCTTAGAGATGGCATACAGTAAGCTGATGATATGATCTGAAGGACCGTTAATCTGTCAGGTTGAATCTGGAAGATATGCCTGTGAGCACGTTGCCGCGCGAGTGCCGGCTGGTGCTGACGCTGTTCGGGCGCACGCAGCGCGCGGACGACAGCCAGCCGGCGGGCGAGGGCGCGCCGGAGGGGGAGGGGGAGGCGGAGGGCGGCGTGCAGTACGACCAAGTCGAGCTCGGCTGGGCCGCCATACAGATGTTCGACTACGACGGGTAACACAACTATACTAATATTGTATATGTAAATGGATGGATGTTTGTTACTATTTATCTCCAAAATACAGTAACAAATCTAGATTAATTTGGTATAATGTAGGACATAGACTAAAAGAACACTTGGACTATTTTTTTTTAATTCTGCGTATACGAAATCGCGGACAAAAGCTAGTTTGAAATATCCCGTATATAAAATCAAGCTTTGTGATGACGTCATAGTTCTCAAATCGAATCTTAATATTACTCATGTTAAATTTTTTTTGGATGTATGGATGTTTGTTAGTAGAAAACTCCAAAATGGCTAAATAATTAAGCTGAAATTTGACACAGATATAGACTAAAGTCTGGAATATTACATATGTTACTCATTTCCTTTTAATTATACGCGAATTAGGTTGCGGCAAAAATGTAGTTTTTTAATAATTGGTTATCTGTTCAGTATGTTGGCGTCGGGCAACTACGTGCTGCCGCTGTGGCCGGCGCAGTGCGACCGCCGCATCGGGCCCGCGCCGCACGCGCTGCACGCGCCGCCCGCGCCGCACCCGCTGCTCAACATCGGTCAGTCATACATACACACACATACACATACATACATACATACATACATACATACATACATACATACGGACACACATATACTTGAATGAAACACAATATATATTCTATCTATTCTCTAACGATCATCACACACACTACAAACATAAAAGCACACTATAAAAATGTATTAAAACGAGTCACTATTAGATAAGAAACAAAATGTTATGTATGTAAGAACGGGACATTTTTTACTTAATAAGATGTCCCAGCAACGAATACCTACTTGTAAAAAAGTGTGACTTTAAGTAACAAAAAAAATATATACTAGTTGTTGCTCTCGACTTCGCCTGCGTGAAAATAAGAAATGTAGCCTATGTTATTAACAGATAAATTACCTTTCTAACGGTGAAAGAATTTTTAAAATCGGCCCAGTAGTTTTGGAATTACTTCAATACTTACAAAAATACAATTCGTTTCTCTTTGTAATGTTAGTATAGATTACTTATCTTCACATTTAGTCGTTATCGCTATATTATGACTTATTTAAATACTAATCTTGTTTTTCTTTGTAATTCCTGTCAATTTACCTTTGGAACATTCTAGAGATCCCAATCTACACCCGTACGGGTGTGAAGTGGACGAATGGAGACGAGGAGAAGCAGAAGAACAGCACACAAGAGGAGCTGCCGGCATTCGAATCGCTGGACGGTCACACGCAGTCGCAGCTGCTGCACCTCATAGAACAGGGCGCTTACCAGAGGATGCCCACGGAGGGGAGAGAGGTAACTTAGCTCACCAGATAACGCTAAACCACCGAAATTACTTTTATACATGTCTCGTTCATAACTTGTATATTATTATATCTTCTTCCTCATCCCACTCTCGTAAGATCGGTGTACGAGGATTTCGTCTTTCAGGTTAATTTATCTTCTGTCGTCTTAGTTGGCACTCCCTTTATAATCACGTCTTTTTTCACGTTATACACCTCTTTTTAGGCCTCCGTCTACTGGTTACCCCTCCACAGTTATAACTAAAGACCTCTATAAAGTTGTTCCTATGCTGTTCATTGATTTTTAATGGTCATAGAACTATTATAAGTATTATAAGTGGAATAGTATCATATTCTGTACTTCCACAAACATTTTTTGTTTTTATTATCATCGTTTGTTTAATAGAACAGCGTGAGAAGGAAACAAAGGAAGATAAAATTGGTATGTGATATTAAACCTTACATTAATGGTTCAGGTGATGTGGGAGAAGCGGCAGTACCTGGTGGAGCTGGCGGGGGCACCAGCTGGTGCGGCGAGCACCGCGCGCAGCTCGTGCGTCTGCTGCAGCGATGGGAGAAACCCTCGCCCCTCAACGCTATGCATCTCCTCCTGCCCTGGTACAGAACTAAACTACATTAATGTATAGTACAAAGACATTTAAAAAATATATACACGAGGCAAAGAACAAAATGATTTCACCGGTATTTTCTCTGAAAGGTTGTTACCGACAGCGCGGCAGCCAGAAAACTCTTTTATATACACTTTCATTTAAACTTATTTACATATTTATTTAACAAAACTATGACTATTACATCTTATCAATAATTTGCTTCCTTTTCTTCTCTTGTTTTACTACTACTTTTCTTTAATAAATCGCGTAAAAGTCTCGGTGGCCAGTATGCAACCTCTTTAGCTGTATTCATACTTCTCGTCAGCCAAAGAGGTTGTATTTTACATTGAACAAGGTCCTATATCATTTGTCAAGTTTAGTACGCCACCTCGTGTAATGAAACATTTTACTCAATTATAATAAGATCAAAAATAAACTAAAGTATAGTATATGCATTAAAATAGTACTTAATTATTTTGAGGTTATCAGTAAATAGTGAGATAATATGAAAAATATTTCAAAAGAAGTGTCAACTATGTCTATACATATTTTCAGAATCTTTGATTTAGTAAGAAATGTACGGAAAATTTTGCTTACGTTATTTTTGCATTCGTTTAACTTTTTCGATGTCTTAAATTTATGTTTACCGTTTTCCAGTTTCCCCGACATGGCTGTGCGGGAGTTCGCTGCGGAGCTGATCAACGGCATGTCTGACGATGACCTGATCCGCGTCCTGCCGCAGCTGACGCAAGCGCTGCGCTACGAGACGTATGAGGCTAGCCCCCTCGCTGGTACGAAAAATACTAAAATAGTAAAAAAATCTGGTTATTTAAGCCATAGTAATGGCATCCCATTAGAAAGGGATAGCTGCCCTCCCCCGAGATACTTCAATAATCATAATAATATTATAAATGCGAAAGATTAGATGGATGGATGTTTGTTAGAGTTTGTAGTCAAAACGGCTGAATGAAATTTGGTATAGATGTAAATGGTAATCTGGAAGAACATGTAGGCTACTCAGTTTTGTTTTTTTAATCCCACGCGTAAGGATTCACGGGTGAAAGCTAGTGTAAGATATAACTTTTACAAATTTACCATGTTAGTAGCTCTCCTCCCCTAGCATAGATTATCAGTTCGCCATGTCCGTGTGATATATGCAGATATGCATGATTTTAGATGTGTAAGAGTTACAAGATAACGGCTGCGTGTGAATTCATATTATTATTTCAGAGCTGCTGTTATCCCGCGCACTTTCAGCGCCGGCCGTCGCGCACAAACTGTTCTGGTTGTTGGTTCACAACTTGCCAAATGTGCCTCAGGTAAAAAAAGTAACAATTTCAATCGATGGACATTTAAAAATGTGTTTACACACGCATCATTTTAAAGTTTTAATTCAAATATTCCACTGATCAGAATAGATCGTCTGAAACATATTTCATTTCTATATTGAATATTTTATAATTGGTTCTGAAGGCATATATTTATTACATTCGCAGGCACCGAACCAAGAGTTCCTAGGCATCTCATTGGAGGAGA
>NW_013525381.1:739877-747126 GCF_000836215.1 Papilio polytes | reverse complement strand
GTTCTCGCACACATGCACGCACGCACGCACACATGCATGCAACGCACTTACGTACTAAGTGTACGTATACAACTAACACATATGTACGCCTGTGTTCATATGTGTTAGTTGCGTACAATCCATCAAGGAGACCTGCTATAGAGAGTGTAACATTTGATGATTGATATCGTTGATCTAAAAGTAAAAAATGTACGAAACTTTTAATAACTTACGATTTGTCACTGGCTTATTATTTGTGCCGATGCGATGCTCTTCGTTACGCTAGCATAAAGATCCTTGTATATTGACAGTATATTGTTATTGTGTGACTTATACACATTTTTTTATCTAATCACAGGTCCTGTTCCTATTTTTCATCGAATACGTTACCTCTTAAGATTAACTTCATCGGTGTTGATAACGCGGTCGTACCCGCCATGTTTAAGGTAATGGAGTCAATTTTAAACATTGTTATTAATAACACACTTATTAATTAAGATATTAAGATTAATATATTTTGTGCAGGTTGGTGATGATTTAAGACAGGACTCGTTGGTGCTGCAAGTGATAAAGGTGATGGACACGCTGTGGCTGAAGGCGGGCCTCGACCTCAGGATAGTCACCTTCCAAGCTTTACCCACTAGTAACCAAAGAGGTACCAAATATATTTCACCTATATTCATGTATGTTAATCTCGTACTCTACGCAAAATTTATTATTGCATTTCCCATCCACTTTGGAGACAATACATAATTTATAATTAACTATAATACAGGTATGTTAGTTAAGGAGACAAGGCAAATACAGACAGATAACACAGATAAAAAATAACTGTAGGGTGCAGTAAAAAAAAATTATAAACAAAAAAAAACAATTGAATTATTGATTGTAATGTAGTTTTATTTACCTGATATTAGGTATGATAGAGATAGTGACGGAGGCGGAGACACTACGCGCCATCCAGACGGAGTGGGGGTTGACAGGATCCTTCAAGGACAAGCCCATCGCGGAATGGCTCGCCAAGCACAACCCCTCCGAGCTGGAGTACCAGCGCGCCAGGGATAACTTTACTGGTAAAATATAAACTTTTATGCATCATTTCAACGTTTCCTCCCAACCCATTCTCTCCCACCATTTATTTTTCTTATCTCTCGCGTTCTCCCCTAAGCTCTCTCTCTCCTCCCTCTCCCTCTCCCTCTGTCTGTCCTTTTTTTGGCCTGTTGATATTTTGAAGAAAAAAGACATGCTAAATGGGAAAATTAACTTGATGTATACTGTATTTTATTGTGTTTGTATGAACAGCGTCGTGTGCTGGCTATAGCGTGGCTACATACTTGCTCGGCATCTGCGACCGCCACAACGACAATATCATGTTGAAGACATCCGGACATCTCTTCCATATTGACTTCGGCAAGTTCTTGGGAGATGCACAGATGTTTGGCAATTTTAAAAGGTATGTAGTGTACTTATTTACATATTTATTTATCTATCTATTTATTACACTACATTTATTTATTTATCATTTATTTATAATATTACATTCACGCATTCACACATAAACATTCACAACTCACAACATAACATCACATTCATAACTCACAAACACATTTCAATTTATACATTTTATATGGCAAAACTTTACACGTACAAACAAACACGCACACTCCACATTTTTATATACAATTGCAACGCGCTACAGAGCGCCGCCCGCGGCGCGGACGCAAAATGTCCGAAATGCGGAATCATGCACCGCGCCGCGCCGGCCGGCCAACAGTCGCCTCGCGCTGCTACACTGTGCTGACACCTCGCTCGTTTGCCCTCTCGCCCGCCATTTTGTTTACGTGTTTTCTTAGTTTATATTGTTTACGTGTACGTCTTAACTTGTATCCGTGTACGTGAAACAATAAACTGTTTTATTATTATATAGTGGTTTATTTCACTGCCCGGTGAAACTACATCCTCAAATAACCACTATAGGTATATTCAAGTTCTTTTTATAACTTGAATGTTTTTTAATTAATATCTTTAATAATCGTCCTATTTATAATTGCTTAAAATGACTGAAAATAAATTCTAAGATTACTTCAAGTATGGCAACACTTAAAAGGCAACCGAACATTTTATACATGATGATAGATGTGAGGTTGAAAATTCTGTATTAGTAAGCAATTAAGTTAAGGGTCTGTCCCATCACTTAGATAGCTCGAAAATGACGTCACTGTTAGATAAGGTAAAATCGGATCCATATATTTTACGCGTTCGATTGTTATCAGACAATTTACAATTTGGTGGGACAGGCCCTAAGTTTTTCAAAAGTGGCTGTATTATCCAGTTTTGGATTTTCCTTGTGTAGGGATCGAGCGCCGTTTGTGCTGACACACGACATGGCGTACGTGATAAACGGCGGCGAGCGGCCCACGCAGCGCTTCCAGCACTTCGTGGAGCTGTGCTGCATGGCCTTCAACGTGGTGCGCGCGCACCGCTCACACATACTGGACCTCTTCGCATTGGTACACACTATAACACGCACACACTCATGCTAGAGAAATTACGGCGTACTGAGGCAGCAAAGCTAGAAGTAATAAAGTTAGTTCCGTGCGGGTACAAATCCATAGATGGAGTTGTTTTCAGTAATGTGACTCAGGTAGCTGATCACTAATGACCCCGAATCTCATACGCCAGGTATACCTACCGTGTCTGACGGTGCCCTAAGCCTTTTTTTCCCTTTTCAGCGTAAGATTCTAAACGTTGGAGTTACTCCGTGGTATAGTATAAGTGATGCTCAATATATTTCCTTATTACGCTGTTTTCTTATGTAATTTTTTGTGTATTTTATGGGTATACTATTTTTCACTGTAGAATTAAATAAATAGACTATGTTCTTTTACACTTCTCTATTTCTATGACGAAGATCATCAAGATCTATTCAACAGTTTAGACTACAAACTCTAACAAACATCCATTTAAAGTATCTCATTATAAGACAAGTTGTATGTACTAAGATGGCGATGTCCGGCGTGCCCGGCGTGTCGAGCGCGGCGGTGGGCTACGTGCGCGCGGCGCTGCTGCCCGCCGCCACCAACGCCGAGGCTGCGGCCGCCTTCGCGCGCCTCATACACTCCTCACTCAAGAGCAGGTGACTCCGCGGACTGCCCCCTCCCCCACCACACACCACAACATGACTGACATAGAGATTGAGAAAGAGATAGGGAGAGAAAATATTATAGTTATTATTCAATCAATCTCTATCTCTACAGACATCTTTATCTACAGACTACTGTAATCAAAAAGAGAGAGGAGAGAGTGAGAGAGAAGTGTAACTATTGTCATAGTTTACAATTATTAAAAATAATTTTAATTTTGTTCGTAGATTTACACCCATCAACTTCTTTTTGCACAATCTGGCGCAGCTGAGGGCGAGTGGAGATCAGAGCAGTAGCACTTCGGAGTTGCTGTCGTTTATGCCGCGAACATATACGTAAGTTTTAACTTACTTTTCAACTGTTAGTTACTAGTTTCTCTTTCTATTCACTAAATGATGATTAATGTTTTTTTTTTACTTTTACATGTAATCAGTAAACACAAAAACTACTGGACCGATTACGAAAGTTCTTTTACCATTAGAAAGCTACATTATAACTGAGTAACATAGCCTATATTTATAACTATAAAGACATATAGTTTGCATTTAATTTCGATTTCATGACGTTGCGTGTTACCGCTAATAGAAAATAAATCGTAGCATGTCGGGCGAGGGGCGGCTGGTGCGCGTAGAGTGTCTCAGCTACGAGAAGCGCTACGACCCGGAGAAGCACTACGTGTACGCGCTACGCGTGTACCGGCAGGGGCAAGCCACGCCCTCGCTGCTCTACCGCTCGTACAAGCACTTCACAGAGCTGTACCAGAAGATCTGTCTGCACTTCCCGCTCGCTAAAGTACACGGGTGAGTACACTGTACTATCTGTACTATTTATTGCTTATCTGTACTATTTGTTTTCATTGCTGTTTCTTTTTGACAAAACACTTTTTTAAATTACTAAATTACTTTGTTATTTTGGGAATGATGCAAAGGAATGACCTACAAGTGACCTTCAGAGAAAGACTGAAATTATAAAATGCAATTAAATAATTTTTATTCATAAAGATAGGTTAAATAAAATACTTACAAAAGTAATAAAAAGTATAAAAACAAACTTCACTTATTAAAATAAAATTAGCTTCCACATTGATATATCTTTAAGCATTATCTTAAAGTATCAAGTGACTTTAATATTTTGAAATATTACACTAGAAATTAAACTTGTCAACAATAAAAATAGATTTTTTCTTATGAATTTATAAATTATCCATGAAGAATAATTTCCTTTCTTTAAGTACGTACAATAGTTAACACAGCGATAAGATAAGACTAGGTAATTTTGATGTATAAATTTAACACTAAACGTATTGCTACTCATGTAAAATAACATTATACCTGCATCCGATGACAGCACCGATAGTTTTCTAAAAACCGGCTGAGTTGGAGCAAGAGAGCGAGTGCATCTCATGTTATTGTGAACGCATTAATTTATATTTCAATTATACTTCGCTGTTATTTTTAACCTCCACAGAGGTCTGTGTAACTGCATTATAGTTTAAATCAAGAACTCTACTCTTTGGCTTTGTAGTAGATTTAGTCTGCGGTCTATTTAATTGTTCCCTGTGTTGCGACACAAGATCCCAACTGCTCTCTTCCACTGGCTTACTAAAGCTGGTATTGCCAGTGTTATCGTTTTCATTAGGTATTACTTCAGCGGAGTACGGCGGTGGGCCGCTACTCCTACTAATGGAACTTTCTAGAGTGTTGCTGGAGTAATCTGGATGTTGCTGTATCGGTGGTTTGGGTGCTCGGCCTTTCTTCTTCTCTTTTCTAGGTTTGTCTTGATGTGGCTGTTCATTTGTTTCTCTTGTCAACTTCTTTAGGTTCTCTTGTTTACGAGGTGGTTTCTCCCTCTTTCGTTGTTCTGGTTTCTGTGATTCTATTTTCCGTTGTTCGTTATTGCTTTGTTTTCTTTCGCGACCCGAAGACGGTATATCGCTTGTACTTTTTCTTGTGTTTTGATGTACGTCTTCAACAGTTAATAAATTGCTAGTGCTTTTAGCGTGTTGGATACGTTGCCTCGGTTGATTGGAGTTATTTATAGGTGTTAACTTTCTAGGGGAATTGTTAGGAATGTTGTTGACAACTGAAAAAGATTAAAAATTAAGTCGTTTATTGACATTTCCGGATTTTCTTATCTAGAAACAAATATTTAGCTATAACGACTAAAACGTCAAGTTTTTTAAACAAGGCTAAAATTTAGATTTAATCGTTCAAAATATAAATTTAAAGTAACTTGAAAAATTTTATTTTTAAATCGGAAACATGCTAGTGTATAAACTTTAAATACTCCAGTATCAGTGAAGTAAAGGTTATTTGAAACAAGATAGAACTAATGTAACGTTTTTAACAATTACCATAATATTCCTCCTTGTTCCTCCTATAAGCGCCCAGTACAGGTATATCAGACTTTTCATACTTTTCCCCGCCACGCTTGTTTCCCGACAACAAATTAAACGAAGCCTTAAATCCTCTGAGTTTCAACATCAAAACTGAACACATTATACCACTTAGAATTAAAATCATCGACACTTCTACACAATATACAACTTTATTCTTAACACAGCAAAGCACAATTTGTCTCGAAACTGTTTTCAACTGTGGTTTATGTTTTCTTAAACTGTTTATTGCACTGTTTTTCTTCAGTATTTTTGTTTAGTGATCTAACGACCGCTGATGTTAACGGAATGGGTACTCGCGATTTATTAGATAAGATTGCGCCGAGTGTCAGGCGCAGTTTGAATAATGTAATCTTATCAGTAACAAATTGTTTCTGTTATAATTTAACTTATCGTGTCGGACGCACGGAGGCATGTTCATTGGAAATAATCGATCTTCAAACCCGATTAGTGGATACGATGGAATTTGCATGATGTAGATCTATAGAATGAAATGGTAGCGCCTAGATTGATGAATTGTTAATATGATAATATTTTGTCTAATCAAAGAAAGTAAAAAGAAACCGGCAAAAAAGTTAAAAAAAAAAAACAGTTTATATATGGTTTCCATTTGAACCGTGAACCCTTAGCCTGCCGTCTGGTCTGCACGTGGGGCGGTCGAACACGCGGCAGGTGGCGGAGCGGCGGCTCAGCGACGTGCAGGCCTTCCTCACCTCCCTGTTCAATTTGGCGGACGAGATCGCGCACTCAGACCTCGTGTACACATTCTTCCACCCCCTGCTGCGAGACCAGCAGGACGTTGAACCACAGAGGATGAAGCATCGAGGTACGACAAAGCAATATTTCATTTAACAATTATTTAGCAATTCATTTAGCAATGGCAAATGTATAAATTACCGTTACCATAATAACCTTACTTTCTTAATCTTGACAACTTGTAGTTAATGGTCCATTTCCCACATGATGTTTTTCCAATTTATTTTCTATGTTTAATAGCGTGAAACTATATAGCTTAAAGCATGTCGTAAGTGTAGGACTTTTTCTCAAAGTAAGAATTCTTCAAAAATATACTGTGTTTGCTGAAATTCTACGCCACAAAGTAGTGTATGTTAACGTATTTGAGACTGTGTGCAGGCGAGTCGAGCGAGGCGGAGAGCAGCGGCTCGGGGTCGCTGAAGCTGTCGGTGCAGTACGCGGGCGGCGCGCTGGCCGTGCTCATCCTGCACGCGCAGTCGCTGGCCGCCACGCCGCAGGGCCTGCCGCCCAACCCTTACGTCAAGGTACATACACCACGTACACGACGTACGTACGATACGTATCCATACTTACCAATGGCGATTTTCTAAAAGTATCTAATAAAATTCTGTCAATAGTTATTGGACCTACTTCCTTGTAGGGATAAGAAGGAAAAGTGAATATGACGGAGGATGCGATGGATATGAAGAGGAAATTTCCTCTTTTCTCCTCCTCAGCCGTTTAAAAGTCGACAACTCAACTGCATTTTCAGATGTCTATTGACAACGGTCGCTTTGTTTACGAATTCCAATTCAAGTAGCCATTTGTGCGTTCTGCACTTTCTAGTTTAGTTTCTCAAATGAGAAAGCTGATAATGTTACCGTATCTTTCAGGTGTACCTAGTGCCCGATCCAACCAAAGAGACGAAGCGCAAGACCCGCGTGCTGAAGCGCAACTCGCACCCCTCGTTCATGGAGATGCTGGAGTACCGCCTGCC
>NW_013525381.1:711300-739682 GCF_000836215.1 Papilio polytes | reverse complement strand
AACAGCTGCGCCGTGGCAGCTGCCCCGCCCTCGTGCCCTGCGGTAGCTCCCGTGCCCCTCACAAGATGAGTACACACATTTGACATAATACGTTTAGATAGATATTGTATATTAGATATGAATAGCTAAGCTTCTCGCGATTTTCTTGTTTTTTTTAATGTCGGATGAATTTGCCAATCGTTAAATTAAATAGAACTGAAATTCTTTTATATACATTTAAAACTCAACAGTCTTTGATAATATGATAGTTATTAAAGGGAAAAGGACAAAACACTATGCTAAATTCAATAACTAAAGCACAAATATGTTCCATTTATGTATAAAGAAAGATAATTAAAACAATAATACATTACGATACTCTGTGGGAACTAATTGCCCTTTGTATTTTTTATCGTATATTATAAAAACTAAAATACATAAACCGTGAAGAAAGTGTATTTTGTATGAAAATATTTGTAAAGTTAGTTTAATATAAATTATAATACATTAACAATAGTAAAAGCGCACATTGTGGATACAAAAGTATTTACTATATTGAAACTCATAACTTCAATTATTATAAAAACTATCGCCTACTATAAATAACACATACATATTAATTAATTATTCATATAAAAATATAATTAAATATCTTTTAAAAGTATTTCTTCTAGTATTGGTTATAATTTTGTGATAAATTATATCATCACAAGAATATACTAAAAATATTCCATCACCTTGTAGAATGCTTGACTATTTTGCACACTACAGTACTGTGACGTCATTGTACTCGAAAGACATTTTTATAGTAAAAGTTATCATTTAAAAGTAATAAAAGCTGTCAAGGTCCATTAAATTTGATAATTTCTTGTTAAAATGGTCATTACCTTAGACCTAGGACGTATTAAACCTAAACCTAGGTATATCGGTTTAGGTCATCCTTCTTAATAATTCTGAATGTTCCTTAATTGACCATCAATATTTAAGTTATGGCCTTAGATATGATATTTAATTGAAATTAGACGAAAGGCCTGTTCCACAATTCTTGTAAATTGACAGATAACAATCCAACGTATGAAATATGTGATGGAAGTATCGCATTTTGGTACTCTGACAGTGACGTCTTAAGCTATCTGAGTCTATCAGCCAGTGGGACAGGCCCTAAAGCTTGAAGTGCCAAATGTATGCTTTTGTTTAGCAGCGCATAGAAATTTCCTATCAATATTAAAAACATATCACTTATTGATATATTCGCTTTTATTTATGGGCATTATATTGGCCTATTAGTCACATTCCAAAGTTAATCGTTTGTTAGTGAATGGTCTTTATGAAAAAACTAAGTAAAAACATGAATACTAATATTCTAGACGTGTGAATTACAATGAATTATTGAAATTAATCGTATATTTTTGTATTTTTATGCTTATCTGTGTGTTATGTAACTTGCCTGAAGTATATACGAGTATAGACTAATAATTTTACATAACAAAAATGAAATTAAATATAAATAGTTTAAAACATACATAACCATGATTATTTGTAATTTTACTTATTAATAATCATAATTTAAAATAGAATTCATTTTGTGTTGTAGAACCTCGATAACTCAAACCTCGGTAACTTAAAAAATAATATGTTCCCTTCCCTTCAGAGCCCAAAACCTCAATAACATATACCCTTGATAACTTAAAACCTCTATAACTTCAAAAAATAATATATTCCCTTCCCTTCAGAGCCCAAAACCTCAATTACATAGACCCTTGATAAATTAAAATCTCTATAACTTCAAAAAATAATATGCTCCCTTCCCTTCAGAGCCCAAAACCTCTATAACATAGACCCTTGATAAGTTAAAACCTCTATAACTTAAAGTATCTTGTGTTTCCCTTGGACTTTAACTTATCGAGGTTCTGTATTGCCTCTATGTTTAAATCGCTAAAATAGATTTATGTTTACTAATGTCATAAGAGATCATAATAAATTTTAATAAAATGAATTTATGAGAAATCAGCATAGCATTTATATCATCTTTATTTCAGTATCAAATAGTATTATATATTTCATCATAAAATATTAAAATGGTATTATATAATGCTGATTTAAAAATGTATGATTTTGATATATACATATTATCAGTACTAAGTTTTAACGCATTTTTGTAAATGGATTTAGTTATAAAATTCTTATTTTGTATATTAACGGCCTGTCCCATCAAATTGTAAATTGTCAGAACAATACAATGTGGTAAATATGTGATGGAAATATCAGATTTTGATCCTTAATCTGACAGTGACGTCAATTTTAAGCTATCTGAGTCTCAGCCAGTGGTGGGACAGGCTCTAAAGATTTTTATCTGATTGCCTCTTATATACGAAATTTAGTATTTGTTTTTAGAGTTTGTTAAATTGTTTATTTACATATATTTTAATGAAATAAAATAATAATTTTTAGATCTGAGATCTGTTTATAACGTGCGCAGAAAAATAATCGATTTATATATTATTTTATTAAATAATTTTGATATTGTTACGTTATAAAAGTATCTTTAAGTTAACGATCAGTGCCTCGATTTTTAATCTACAAAAATGTTCGTCTATATTACCCTAAAGTAAAAGCTCAAATTGTCTATGGGCGATGGTCTCCTTTTTTGTGACTGAATTGCCACAGTTTGCCTTGAAGAGGCATTTACAGATTCACCTCAGCCTACACCTCGTTTATAGGTAACTAAGCTCGAGGGCTCCCTCAGGGGCCTCGGCTCGGACCGTTACTTCTTTATTATAGGCCACCGAACTCTTAGATCGCTTTAGTGGACGCTCCATGGATATTAATCGACTGAAAATCGTTAACTAAACGCCCTATGTATATATCTAGATAGTTTTTGTACTAAATATATTTATATTATGTAAAACATATAAACGATTTTGTATATTGAATATTATGAATTTCTGAATAAAACGCTGCGATGTAAATTATCTTTTTATTACACTTAAGGCAGAACACTGAAACGAAAATACGTAAGTGCCTGTAATCTGACAAGATGTCAATTTTTAATGGAATTTGGAGTAAAACGTAACCTTGTAACTGTTTCAATATTCGTCATACTAATATTATAAAGAGGAAAACTTTATTTGTTTGATTGTAATGAAATAACTCAAAAACTACTGGGCCGATTTCAAAAATTCATTCACCATTATCAAGCTACGTTGTCAGTAACATAGACTACGTTTTATGTTATTTCTTAATTTCACGCGGACGGACTCGCGGGCGAAATCTAGTCTATATAACCATGTCAACATCAGGAGAAACTTTCTGAAGGTAAGCATTTGGACCATACGGTCTTTTTACTAAAGCTTCTTTGTAAATATAGTAAGGGTCAGTTTCATTGGTCGGTAAGTAATATATACCGGGTCGATTGAAATCAGTCTTCGATCCTAAAACATTGGTAACAATTTGTTCGTCATAGCAGTCGCCATGTCTAGCTTTAGTGACAGATTGGCAGCGAATTGCGAGGAATTTTCCCGGGTTGTGGAGTGCCGAGACCCAGTACATGGCAGCTCGCATGTGACTGCACAGCGTGAGGCAAGGTAATAGGAAACCGTTCACCATTGATTGCTGGTATTCACCTGGAAGCAGGAAAATAAGGTAATGATCGTTCCCGTTAGACTTCGTTGGAAGTTAAGATAAGACGCGTCGTTTGTCAATGTAATAGGGGAACACACAGTTTAGTCACATATCTATAGTAATAAAAAGAGAAAGGATTGGTATTTTTGTATGTAAACACGAAAACTACTGGATCCGTTTTAAATAATTTCCATTAGAAAGTTACATTACTACAAAGTAACAGGATTTTTTCTTAATTTCACGCAGACGAGTCATGAGCAAACGCTAGTCTTACTAGCTTACTTCTTACTATCTTATCTTATAATATCATGAATGCGAAAGTTTAGATAAATAGATGGATGTTTGTTAGAGTTCGTAGCTTTAACGAATGAACGGATCTCCACGAAATTCAGCATAGATATAGTGTAGAGGATAGTCTCGAAGAACACATAGGCTACTTTTGTTTTTTCTAATTCCACGTGGACGGAGTCATGGGCAGAAGCTAGTATTACATAAATGTAAACTTACCACCATTAGCATATATGTCAATATGTCCCACAGTATCAGCCAGACCAAAGCCGTCCATATTAGTGTGCAGCGCGTCTACTGTGTGCGCCGCACTCGGACTGAACCTGTCCTCTGGTGGCAAATTACGAAAACACGGACCTGCCGGGTCTAACCCTGATTATAATAAAAAAAAATAAACAGTTACACAGCTTATAAAACAGTCTTTATTCCACTCATAGTCGATATCCCAGCTACATTTAACCATTCGTTAGTGTTTTCGTTAACTTCATGAAATGCGTTTCCGAATGTACCTTGAGATTTGCTCTGTTCAAACTTAGCTCAACCTAACACCAATGAATTGCTAGGTAATAAACGGAGACTTCAGCAACCCAGAATAAGTATATTTAAGCTCACATTACTCACCAGTAAGTCTCATCGGTTTCCTATAGGTTAGTTGGTGGTATTTAACCGCTGCGTGGTAGGCGATGTGGGCGCCCAGACTTCCTCCAAGTAATTCCATGTCTTTGTGCGAGAGGCCGCGGTGTGTCAACTGCGCTAGGAGCTCGCCTAACAGGTAGCCTAGTGGCTTGGTTAAACGAGCTGCGCTAAACATGTCAAAGGTATTGTTATACTTACAGTATTACTAAAGAAGCATTGGGAGTATTTAAACTTTTAGAGGGCATCTTTGCCTATACTATTGCATAACTGTTTAGTCGCTTTTTGATTCCTATGAGCTCATACGGAGGTAAAGGCACTTGATTTTCAGTTGTCCAATAAACAATTGACTATCGCACAGCAGTTGCTAATAGTTTAGTCTAAGGTGTGCGCCAGCTCTTAGAGTGATGAATGCTGTACAGATTACTGCTTTTATTAAACCTCATTATGCGGTTATGTACGTACAGGAATTGTGGAACATTAGTATTGTTTGTTTTTAATATTTAGTTTTAAATATCTATGTGAAATGTAGATAACTTGCATGGGATAGCTGCGATATAATATGGGAAATATCTCCATGACAATCACGTTGCGGTCCAGTTTGAGATAAGGGTCCAGTACCATCCGCGCCATAGGGGAGAACGACGCGTCCAAGTAACCGCTGATCAGCACCTGCCAAATGTCTGATTGAATAGAAGTATTTTATTTTTAATGTAAATGTGGGTTTTCAATTAACACTTATGGAAAGCAGGAATATAATATCCTAGCCTGGTGCCATCACTTTGTAATATGCGCAAAATCATTAGTTTTATAATGTGTTTTATTAGATTATTGGGCAAGCTGGCAAGTAACATTGTTTTCACTCTTTTTCGGTTTACTAAATAATACCAAGTCTTTATAGAGTTTTTTTCGTGAGTGGAAACTAACGACGACAGTCATTGGTTTGAATTCTCGCTTGTTTCGTAGTTTTTTAGGTATTTAAATGTCGATATGGTAAGACGAATCTAGTCACCTGTGTTTTTCTCCTCTTGAAATGCAAAACACTCGCAATACATGCGGCTCCGTCTGGACCGAAGTTGCATTTCTTTTCGTTAATTTCAAATATGTGAGATTTAGGCCAAAAAACGACCACTGACAGCGAGAGCTTCGTTTCTTCTGATAGTTTTATGCTGCGGTTCATACCGGGGCCTAAAAGTAACATTGTTTGTACATATCATATATTATGTTACATAGGAAACTTCATACTTTTGTATTATGAATTAAAAAAATCGATGTGCTTGGACCATTGCTATTTTAAAATACAAGGAGCTTTGCAAAGAATTATCTTGAAGTTTAACTTGAATAAAGGAACGGATAATTCAGTTGATTTAATGTCTTTACGTCGAGACATAGAGCTTATCCTTATTGTTACTCCGACCCTTTCTAATCCGTCTAAGCCCTAGCACCAAATACTATTTAGCAGCAAACAATACATAAAGAAGACTGACAGTGTGAAAACATTCATGTAATGTTGATAACTGCCGGAATGGAATGCGAATCCCATGAGATAATAATTACAAAAAGGAACAAAGACATGCAAGAATTTCACTTCCTTGGTAGTACTAAACTATGAAACTAAACAACAATGTATTTAAAAGATAACTTACAGTCGGCAAACAATCCTGCCGGGTACCCAGTGTCCTGTGCAGCCGACACCAAACCGCATCCAAACACCAAACCCAAAAAATATCTCATCTCAAATATTAACTTTGGTTAAATATTCTCTTACAGACGACTGATCAATGTTATCAACATTGTAAAACTGATGCGTTACAGAGATTCGAAGCGTAAGGTCAAACTGCAAAAATATTCAGAAATGCATACGCATTAAAACAATTTTAAACTGAATATTGATTAATCTATACCTATTCTGTACGAGTTACGATTATGCAGTTAATGCTAGTCTACTCAAATGTGGGCAGACATTTTAAATCTGCAGGATGGTGTAAAATTTAAATATCTGGCTAGAAATCAAAAAGTTAACGGCTAAACGAGTCCTGGCCACTCTACAAGCGATATCTTCCGCTCTCTTTCTTATCTGTATCGAATGATGAGTAAATTAGTCTCTGCACAAAATATTCGCGTAATTTTTGCTCGAATATTTTGCGCGCTTTTCACAAGTTAATTTTATCCCGCATTCGTTTAACTGTTATAAGGTCGAAAAGTGTTTCAGTTTTCCATATTTCCTCCGTATTATTAACTACGTAACCGAGTTTTGTTGCGTTAAAGTTTGGAACGTGTTTTATCTTTAAATTTGTAAACTAACAGTCTTACAAATATAGTAAGCCTTAGGAATAAACTGGGTATAAGAAAATCCTAGTACAATTTTTACATTTTCATATTACTAGCTTTCGTTAGCGACTCCGTCCGCGTGGACTTAAAAAAATTAAAGTATGTATGTGATCTTCCAGAGTATTTTGTACCTCGGTGCCAAATTTCATCGTGATCTGTCCAGCAGTTTACGCTACAAACTCTAACAAACATCCATCCATCCATCTAAACTTTTGCATTTATAATATTAATAAGAATTAGATATTTGAGTGTTACTAAACTTTGAAATCGATGTCTGTTTCTTATAAGATATGTTTTAAAAACACTACATCTTTTTAAATTTTATTCCAGCTGACTTGTGTCTTGTCGCCGTCGTCCGTTTAATAGTATTGGCTTATATCCAATGTTGAAAATGCAAAATTGGGGGAAATATTTTGTAATACATCATTCAACATTGGACAAAAGCCCAACAGAGATTTTGGGGAAAACTAAACAAAGGCAAATATTATATCGTCTAGAACTAAGGATACATATTTTTTGTGTTATTTGTAAATTTTGCTTACCCAATACTAAGCCTTGAGTAGGTGTATAAGTTTTGATTGATTTAGTATCAGCTAAATATTGCAATACTAGTCCCTGAACGCAGGAAACTAGAAAATAATTAAGAGTTTCCTACAAGAAAATTGTTTTCTGCTTTAATGACAACGAGGTCATACGCTACAGCGAAGTATTTCTACATTATTATACACTAATTATTGCACAAAGTATGTTATAGAATAATGAATTTCTTCCTTCGTAGTACATTAATTAAGCAGGATTGGGTAATTGCTGGGAATATTCAATACGTATTTTTAGTATGCTGTGTAATTTTTATTCTGTTTCTGTCACATTTTATATAAGTAATTCGAGTTTACAAAGTGCACGCTCCTTTCATCTCGTAATTTTGTTATACAAGTTTTTGATGACCTCGACCGCCAGCGAAAATTAAACTCACGTAACAGCGAGTACTGGCAGGCGCAGAATAAGGTATTATGAAAAAAAAACTCATTAATTTATAAATAACGATCGATTCACCAAATAATTATCAAAATACGTAAAACGTACCTCCATTTTCCACAAATAGATATTTCGTATATTTTCGTTTATTGTCATCGTCACTGAAAAGTGTCGCATTTTTTATTCATAGAAAAATATTTTCGACGTATTTAGATTTTTGTTACGCATTGTGAAATTCAGCCATGTTTTAGAAATCGTAGCATTTCCCACGTCGTATATATTGTAAATGGAACCTTTAGTTATTCAGGGATTAGATAAACAAGACATCTATCAAAAATAGCAATTAAAAAAGCATCATAAAAATCAAATAAAAGACCCGACATGTACAAAGTGCGCTAACTGCCGAGCATACGGTAGTCACAAAAACTACACACTCGTACAATATTCGCACTAGATGCGTGCTCGCCGACGCACTTTCGTCTCGTCGCTGCAATATTTCGTTCACATGCGGGTGTAGAAAGCCAATTATTCACTAATGTGGTCTTGAGACGGAGTCGCGGGCTATACCGGTTCCACCGGCGACCAAACCTGCCGGCAGTACAACTCCGGACAGCGTATCGTATACACGCCGTCGCGGCGCTCGCGAAAAACTATTGCCGATTTAAAATGTGTTGCTAATTTTGTGTGATCGTTACTATCAAACAGCTGTTACAATGAACGATTCTGTGACGCAAGGTAACTGGGATTGGTATAAGGAGGTGATGAGGTCTTGGCTAGAGGACCCCCTCGTGGAGCAGTTTGGGTGTCTCAACATGACGTCATTGAACATGGACCAGGCCTACATGACAGGAATCTCTGACAGAAATGTATCCCTGTACAGCGTCTCGGATGATTGTTTTCGAGTGAGTATGCGAAATTTTGTTTGTAAACAATTAGGAATTCCAGTATTTCTTTAGTTACAAACTTTTTTTTTACTGCGATAATACAAAAGTCTGCAGATATTATAACATCGTATCTTTCAATCCTTTGTGTTGATTTCGAGTAGGTGTTAAACATTAAATACATATAAGCTCTTACGTCTTTTGATCAAGTACTAACCAAGGTCACAAACACATCGTTTACGACTCAAACACGACAGGAGATTAGCCTGTCGCCAGAGTAGACAATATTTGGATTTGCATTAACATGTAATGAATTTCCACGGCTGTAAGATCCTTTAAATACAAGTTCATTAAGTGCAATGACCGTTTTGCAGATCAGTAAACATTCAAAAACACTTACATACTACCTTGTCTCCGAATGTTATAAACACTTCATTAGGACTTTATTTTAAATGTTAAGATAATTTTTATAAGTACAAGAGTGAAGCGAACATATATTTTTATGGACACATGATGTGCACGCTTAAAAAATTGACACTCGATACGCCATTGTTTTAAAAAATAAAAGCCTGACTCACATGTATCAAGCTTACATTGCACTTTTAAATACATTGTAATACAATGTAATGTGATAAAAATTAATCGTCCTTTAAGTTTGGTAAATATTGCAGTGTTTATATAATTTAAAGCACAATTGATTAATTAGACGTCTATGCAATTTCTACGTTCGAATTTTGACAAGATTTATATCATAACATAATTTCTCTCTATAGTAGACAGTTTTGAGTTAGATTCATCCTGTAAAAATGATCTACTAGCTTTCTCTCTTGGTACCGATCACGCGGAATTAAAAAGAAAACAAATGCAAGTAGCCTATGTGTTCTTCCAGACTATCCTATACATCTATAGCAAATTTCATCGAAATCCGTTCAATCGTCTAGGCTACAAACTCTAACAAACGTCCACCCATTCATCCATCCGTCTAAAGTTTCGCATTTACAAGTGCTTTTTATGTGATGCATTCTACACAATACATACGTTGTTATGACATTCTAAATGCCATTTATTATTTTCTAGTAACAATATAAATTGTCTAGTCTTCAAATATCTACATAAGGAAGTATATCAATGTATGAAAGTAATTTATTAGTAATGTAAACATCTATTACGTGGATGTTTAGTACAGTTTACTTACTGTCTAATAGTTGATGGCAGAAATGAAGATTAAAAATATTCAACCTTGATCCAGAGGAATTACGCATTATTTTTATTATTTTGTAAGATATTGACTCTGGTATACGTACTGGTTACGAGTAATTTGTATTTTAAAATACTTATTTAGAACTCAAATGTGATCACAGTCCAGTGTTCAGGTAATCAAAAAGATTGAATTAGTAAATAACCAAAAAAACCACCGACATAACACAGGTATATTTATGTGAGAAAATTTAAACATCTACATTGTTATTTAATTGTAAAAATGTTAATTATCTCATTGTTTATATCACAGTAAGTTATTAAAATCTTTGAGTTTAATATCTTTTAAAAAACCTTCCGTACTGTCGTTTCCTAAAATTTGTGTGAATTTGCTCAGCTAATTCCAACTATCTTCAATAAATATCTACAAAAGTGAACTTGGATTAGACTGTACTGCATGTTTTTCTGTCAAGACCCTTTTGGAGAAATGGAAAAACAAACGGAGTAATAATTTCCACAAACACAACAAAATTATCACGGCTGTTCTATAGCTTTTAAACTGCGACTTCATCCGTGTAAATTAAAAAAAAGTACTAATTTGCATATTCCAGACAACGTTCTACGTTTGTGTCAAATTTCATCGATATACGCGTTAAACTATACTAAGCATACAAACCAATTTATAAATCCATATCGTTAGTACAGCCCTACCGGTAAGATGCGTGTAATAGGGCGGGGGCAAGTTTTCTCGGCAAGTGGCAGGAACGTGCTCGAGCGGCTGTCGCAAGCGCGTTGAGGTTTTTTGCCTTGTTCGTGAGTAGTACGGAATGCACCTCAGTTTCCCATACGTATACACTTCTTTTTAATTAATACAAGCAGTTGGGAAACGTCTCAAACCGGGCCGCTTTTACACCATACAGTATATAGCACTCTTGTGCAACCTTTCACTGTGTGAGCGCAGTGGTTTACTTTTAGGGCGAAATGTTCGTGGGAAAACAATGCGTTTGTGAAATATGAGAGATTGGATTAGTTAATTTTTTGTTTTACTGCAATTATTCATATTATTCAGTAATATTTGAATATATAAATATTGATCGGGCTTTTATACCGTTAACTTGCGACTCCCCTCCGTTGTGTCAAAGTTGTAATTATTTTACCTTTGTTACTAACAGTAATTGAATAACACATAATACTTAATGACATAATCGGATTTCCCGGGGAAAGCCCGTGACGAGTCAATCGATGTACAACCTCGCGACTCGTGGGTCAATCAACCCGTGACGGGAAAGCGCATTGTTTTTAATTTTTAGTCCCCTGCACTCTCCACTTTGTAGATAATAGATAAAGGTTGTTGAGAAATTAATAAACCTTTTTATAATAATTCTTTACTAATATTATAATGAGCCTATTCACCTGTTTGGTCCGAGAAAGTTTTGATGTTAGTGAAAAGTTTAAAGCACTTGAATTGTCACTTTAATCACCTCATTAAAATTATATTACGATAGTGATTTTCTAAAACGAAATTTATATTGAATGCGTTGTTTAGAAAATCTTTTAATATTTACAATTAATAAGTCAAGACTGCACCTGATTGTTTTATATTAATGACAGTGGAAATATAGCACGGTATTGCACTGACTTACCACAAACAGACAGTAAATGTGGAGACAGAGGATGTGAGGCAACGCTAAGCAGCCGTATCGAGTTTGCGGAGCGAGCGATTGTTCCCAATCGACGGTGAAATTGCCAGATCAACTGACACACTGGCCGCATGTAACAAATATTACCACTTTCTAGGGTTTACAATTATATATATTCACGTGATTTGTGGGAGCATTTCGTCATTAAAAATTGCATCTTGCACAGTTACAAAACGACAATTTCTACCAACTAGTTGTAAAAATACCATCAGTTTTAAAAAGTCATAATAAACGCATAATTTCCCTTTGACATATTATTTGTAAATCAGATTTAATTCTTCCTTTTAAGAAATGGTAAGTTCATTCGATAAGTGTGTTATGAACTAATTTCTTGAGTTAATTCCATAAAGAAAACAAAACTATGTCAAGTTTCATACACAGGAAGCCATATTAGCAAAGGTACTGTCTTAGAGTAGATATATTCCTCAGCCAGTAAAAAAGTAAACGCTAGTATTTATTAGTAAGAATTATTATCCCTGATATTTAGAATAGTTTAAGAAAAGTTGATGAAATAATTGCAATACAGTCTTCATCATCATCAGAGGCACTACAGCCGCGGGTGGGCCTGGGCCTGGTCCAGTAAATTCCTCCATATCGGTCTATCTTGGGCTGACATTTTTAAGGTCTCGTTCGATATCATCTTGCCATCTTAGTTTCGGCCTTCCGCGTGATCTACGTCTCTCTGGTGGACACTCTAATAGGCACTTGGGCACTCTGCAGTCACTCATCCTCGCTACATGTCCTGCCCAGCGTAGCCGACCAATTTTGATGGCCTTGACAACGTTTGGCTCATTAAAGATTTGTGATTGTATCGGGTTCGTCATTGATTGTTTACAAACAGTACAGTACAATAAAGCAATACAGTACCCCATTCTTTTATTTATAGTAAAAACCAAGCCAGACTCTAGTAAAGAATTCATTTCCATTTGCAAAATGTAAGTGTTTCTCAAAACCAGTTTCGCTTGTCAGTTAAGATTTATATCAATACAGCTACATATTTGCGTGTCGTGTCTAGATGAGCCTAGATAACACTAAGTGATGGCTATTCAAACCAGTTTAAAAATAAATACTTAACAAAAAATAATTAACGATCATTTCAATATAAAAAAACATGCTATACACTGTGATCATAACATTAAAAACAAAATTCCCCGTTAACTTCGACTTAGATGTCATAAACTGTGTTCGATTCTAATTAACATTTAACGGTAGAAAAGTAATATTAACTATTACTAAGCTTGTATGCTTTTAAAGCTCGTATTACGTCTCTATGTAAAGGTAAACGTTTCGATTAAAATGCTTAGAACGATATAAACAACGTAAAGCGTAGCTTAGCCTGATGGATTACGTCTGTGAAACCTTAGGGTGCGGGATCGATTACCCTTTACTTACACCCTTGATCTATAGATAACTTTTTGTTACTAGCAAACACAATTGAGGTCAAAATTATTGTAGGCCAACACCTACGTGTTTACGGGCAATTTATAACTTTATTTTGCAAAAGCATTTTGCATAATTGTTGGGGAAGTCTTGAGATATCGATTAATAACTCGATTCTATCAACTTAGGCTAGACTCTACCTTAGGATCGGCACAATTATGACTGAATTTCCGAAGTTAAATATCAAGATATTTATGAAAATTATATTTTGTCTCCAGTGCCCCTTCGAGCTACAAAAGACACTTGAGGCGGGTGTGCAGAGCACGTTCGTGGTGAACACCGCGCGTCGCGCCACCTGGCGGGTCTATGAGGACGTCAGCGAACAGTACATGAGCGCCGCTAATGCTTCGTAAGTTTTACATTTCTATTGAATCTCTTTTCCAATAGAATTGATAACGGAAACGTCGTTTGCTGTAAAAAGCTATTTTTTTTATTTAGTGAAACTGTATATAAGTTATATATTCAAAGTGAATATCGGTTTGTACTTTGTTGCGTAAAAAGTGTCAAATACATTACCCAAGTTAAATTGCCATATGTCCGTGGAAAGTAAAAGTTTGCGCTGTTTGTTTCTGCTATATTTAGGATTCATTGTGATTGTAAATCTCAAAAAAAACATGTAGAGTTTAAATTCGTCTTGAAAATTGTATGAAAACTTGTATCTAATCGACTCGTGATTTGTCAAAGATATTACTTATTGGTGACTGTTTCAATTAGCGCCAGTCGTATGAGAGATTTTATGTAACCTTTTTTATCTATTTAAAACTTCATTACAGACCGCAAATACCATTACATAGACATTCTCAACCGGTCAAACACACCGTACGAAAATAAATATAGAGACAATATAAATAAACATTGTATCAAATAGATTAGATGCCATTTTTACACGTATTTATGAAGCATAATGTTTTTGCGGGTAGTTACATATTTCAAACAATTTTATCTTTTAATTTTAGCAGTCTTAACAACTTGATTGATTTTGTTTGTGGTATCTAATTCGATACATCTACAACGATTATAGTACAATTATTTAGTGGACTTTCTTTTTTTTTTAAATCTTGTTTGCTGTACTTGTGCAGGGGTTTGATCTGCCAGCTACGTCCAGAGCTGGGAGAGTTCGGCGTATACACTTTGAACGCGACGGGCGAGGGCTGCGATGTTCGCACCGACAAGGAGCCTGTTAACATCTATCTACGTGAGTCTTTTGTTTAACGTATATTGCACGTGTCGGTATTTGTTTTTAATGTGTCAAGGACGGAATAGTATTTGTATTATAAATAAGTGTTTGTTGAATTACTGTGAAACTCTAAAATAGTTTTGAATAATTGTAAAACTATTTAACTACCTTCATAAGTTTGGATAACCAACTATTTGTACATATGGAACAAGTTGTGAAACCAAATATTTATGTGAATCGAAAATAGAAGAAGAATTGCGGGTGGATTTTATTAAGGTTACAGTATGACCTAGATATGACACCTTTAAAGGAATATTGGACAATAAACAGATAAGGAAAATACATAAAATTTGCATCTTTTGAATTTATTATCTGTGCTCAATATCGTTTATTTTATCTCCAAACCCTTGACACAGTATCGTATCGGTCAGTCCTTGTTATGTCGAGGGGGTATATCTTTGGAGGTTTTCTTGACACTCTTGCACTTGTTAAATATGAAGTTAAATCGCCTTGGGATATGACACCAAGTAATAATAGGGGTGTTTGTGTGAACATAAGGCTGATGAGCCTACCGAATAACATATGGGAAGGCCCAACGGGAAACATCTATCAATAGGTAACGTTTCGTATTGTGTATAGTCAACTTAAATAACTTTTAATAACTCCTGTTTTATTATTGTTATACAAATTCAAATATTGCTATGACTTTGAGTAGCATAGTTGTTCCAAAAGCAATAAATTTGATCAAATCTATTTAGATGTTATTCAATAAATACAAATCACCTTATACGTATCTAAAGAAAACATTTTTGCGACGTTTCGTTTGGCTAAGGTCAATATTTTGCCGTTTTTTATAACATTTGGTGTTAAATTCATTAACATATGCTACATTTGTTTTGGTTTTAATTAAAAATCTACATTTACATCCCACTTAACATTATAAAAAAAAAATTGAGAACCCTGCACAAACTGGAAATTTCTCATAGTTACTTGTTAGTTATTCTAACACTGTCTTTTTAAAGTGGAAAAAGCAGTAAAGCCATTGATAATTCTAAACTTTTATTCCTCTTACGGTCTAACGTCTAAGATCCTGTTTTACGGGGTCCAGTCAGAAACGTGTTTCTTTAGCAGAGGCTCTCTTTATTCTTAATTGAAGTTAATGTTTCGAATGTTTTAAAAAGATACCTTAGTTTATATCAATGTTTCTAGCATTTTTTAATTTAGGTTTTTTAAGTTAAAAGTCTTTAAAAATAAAATTCGGTTATTTTTCTATTTGACTTAATTTTTGATAAATTGTGCATAAGTTCAGATTAATTTGGTAAATGCTTACCAATTTTGCATAACTTATAGCAACTCGTATTTATCTGTTCGTAGTTTTACGTGAACTATAAGTTACAGCTTAATTGGGCAGTCTGCCTTGACGACCTCTTTGCATGCAATTTCGCGAGATGTGTTGAGGTCAGCTATGCGCGAAGATTACAGAACATACGTTTTAGCCTCTTCTTAATATGGGCGTAATATACGGATGTTTTTCCGTCAAGATTATGTGAAAATTATGTCAGTACGCCGAAATATTATTTTGATTAAATTATTTTTTTTAATATTTCTTAAAGATATTCAGGAGTTTGATTTATTATTGACTTCTAAGTTAAATTTATAAATAAATTTAGAAAACAAATAATGAAGTGAAAACAAATAAATCCAAGTCACGCTCTAAGACAGATAACGAAAATCGACGTAATTGTCGTCTGTAGTGAAAGCTGTGAATAAACTCATACTACCGGCCGACGAAGTGCGATAAATCTAACATTTCTTTAGTCATCGGCTGACAGGCGTTACATAGTAGCCAGTACGGAATCACAAAGTATAATGAATAAGTAAATAATCTATACTATTATAATAAAGCGTAGACACACACTTCTTTGTTGCCTAAGATGTCAGCATGAATAATTCTTTCTTTAATAAAAAGCCCTACAATTACGTCACGCTTTAGGCTATATATTTTTACGCCATTAAACTTAGGGGGTAAATGTTTTGGATAAAAACCCTCCTGTGGGAAAGAGACCATAAGTTGCTGCCAACATCAAGGAAGCAAAATTGCCATTCTTTGTCATCATGTCATGTCATTTGCGATTGAATTTGACAAATGTAATCAATAAAAAGATTTTCATAATTTCATGCGAATGAAGTCGCATGGGGACAGCTAGTGATAAAATAATTAAGACGAGACATTAATTCCTTGGTTGCATCAAAATATTCATACATTCCTGTACACATGTATACTGTAAGGATGTCATTGAATAATGTGTAAGGCAAGGGCTTGCATGTTGACATGTTCTCGATAACAATGGATGAAGAGGGAGGGCTGCTATGAGAGTGAAACGGTTCTTCTGGCAAAGAAGCAAAAAGTTTCCAATAATAGAGTTAATAATTGCCGTTTTTATACTTTATCTTTAATAATAATTTCTAAATGCGAAGATGAACATTCATTTGAACTAATTCATTACAGTAGGAACAACGCCATCTATCGGAATTTTATGAGTTATTACTAAATGGCGGACCAATGGGAGTATCTTACAGTTATTCGCACATCCTGTTATTAATCCTGGTCATATAACAATGCGGTACGAAGACAAGAGGCGTCGAGTGGGCGGCGCGAGTCTTGGCCCAAATCCTTTGTTGCGGCGACGCGCTGACGAGCATCTTCCGCTCGCACACGCGCACGCGACACATTTAGCTCTTCAATCAGTGCTCACTGTCCACTGTCGTTTGAGAATGTAGGCCATCTTGTTATTTTTAACAAGCGCTTACTGTTTACCTTAAATATTATAATGTTTGTACAGCCTGGCCTAAAACGTTAACGTTTGACTGATCACGAGAAAATTGAAAACACGACACGTTATTGAGATCTTACAATCCAAATCTACACTTTGACTTTGAGAAATACATCGTATTATTCTAAATAAAACCAAAATAGTTCATAATTTATTGATATTGCTACCGCATAACTTTATGGCACGAACATTGAGAGTCTAAATATCACATTCACGGGCAAGTTTATTGAGCTTGCCGTAGATGGAGTAGAACAAGTCCCAAAAGGCCATCCGGCTGTTGAGGATCCTATGCTCCAGTCTGAGGTCCGTGTCAATGACAAGGTACGGCCTCGTCTCTTCTGACACCGGCTCCCAAGTCACTGGTATCAGATCCGACGTCTGTGGTGTGGGGTTTCTGAAATCATCAATAGAAATGAAGAATAAATAGAAAATACACGTGATTACAAACATTATGAATCTTAATTATAAGCTCACCCGTATTTGACGAAGTTTGCCCACAGGGTGGTAATACGGTGACTAATCAATCGATCTTCTTTTGCTTCGTCATTTCCGTTTGAATCCGGGAAAAGATACGCGATTTCTGCTGAATGTGCAGCGTCGCCGTTGGATCCGTAGCTGAATTCATAATTATATACCGGATTAGCGTTCTCATTCAACAGGTTCGTAATCGTACGTTGCGTCGGATGATTATGTATGAAATCTGACTCAAAGTCTTCTAATTCCGCAGTCACGTCTGGCGATATTGGTTTGTCGCCGATGTAAAAGCGTCTTACAATACCTGCTGCTTGGGCGAGTTGTTCTTCGTTGAGATTAAAATTGTCTTGAAGTTTTTCGTAAAAAGGATCTGTTTTGAAGTATTCACTACCGCGCATCTCAACTGAACCTTTCTTCTCTTTGCTGGTGTGACCGATTAGTACAGGAGTATTTCTGATTTTCCTTTCATTGGTAAGAGTAAAAGGATCGGTTTCGACAAAATTCTCTATGCTGCTGAAAGATTTTTCTTTGCACGGACCTAATTTTAAATTAATATCGGTCGCGGCGGCTGTTACTATGTGAGGCGAAGAGCTAGTGAGGAACGTCAGCGCTTCTGCATTGCTAGAAGTATTAAGTCCAAGATGAGCTGCCAGTTTTAAAGCTGCATCCAAATCGCCATTTACGAACATTCCCTCACTTTGTGGCGTACCACTCTCTACGATAGCCTTATTAAAGAGCTTCTCGTTGTCCGAATATAAATGTAATAAAACTGATGTAGCTCCAGAATTTTGACCACCGATAGTAACGTTATAAGGGTTACCTCCGAACGCTCCGATGTTACGTCTGATCCAGCGCAACGCCGTGTATTGGTCTTTGAGGCCTTGGTTACCAGTAATGGAAGGGTCGTCGAGACACATGAATCCATACGGCCCGAGACGATAGTTTATTGTGACCACAATAATTCCCTGCTTAACTAAGTCATGTGCGTCGTATTCTCCACCACTACCGGAAGTGTACTGGCCTCCGTGTATCCATACAAGGACAGGTAATGGGTTAAACATGCCCGCAGCTATAGGTACGTAGATGTTCAGGTAGAGGCAGTCGAGTTGACCGATTTCACGCTTAGAACCTCTCGCAGAAAACGACGATTGGGGACATTTGACGGTGGCGTCGTCGGCGTCGAATATTTCTTCTTCGAAAGCCGCGGGTGATACAGCCGCCTGTAATAAGTAAAATAATATAATAATAAATGTTCAGTTGAAACATTTTGCATATAATATTTTATCGAATGGTTGGAGCTTTTAAGAATTGTAAACAAATGAATTTCACATAATATTTATTAGCAATGGAATTAATTTCCGCTCATACAATTACCAAGTTGTGATAACGATATCACAGTATACCCTAGTAAGTTTAGTTAGTTCCAATCTTATCATTGAGAAATGTACTTACCCCGAAGGGATTACTGGAATCCACCTTAGCATATGGTATACCAAGGAACGCCGAGTAAACGTTGTCTTCTGACTTCCGTCCCCGAACTAGACCTTGCTCGATAAGAACGAGAGGGTCAACACGGAAGTTCGCACTGTCAGCATAATTTGCCGCACATAAAACACACAGGAGCCAAAGGAATTTCATTTTAATATTTCCATAGAATACGTATTGAGCCGAATCCCCAAAGTATCAGTGACGACTGGCGTTAGTAAGCTATGTGTCAGGTTTAAGTGCCGGATATTTTATCTGAACGAGATGGAGTTCCATAGCCCTTATCTGTCAGGAGTCTGAAGTATATCATACAAGCATGATGTTATCAAAGATATCATTTGACAAATGCATGCAGATACAACGATATTATGACGTAATACAATTCTTAAGAATTACATTCGGTATTACTAAGATAAATGTAATGTTATGGTCAATAATAATACAAATTCGACTAACAATGAACTACGAAACAATTATAAGTTATGATGAAAGGATAAATTCTATTTAAACTTTTTCTTTCAGCTCTGCTTCTTTGTGTGAGCTTGCTGCTAGGAATATGGGTGCTATACGGCCTGGGGAAACTGATCATGTCACGGATCAGACGGACTGGCAAGCTGCGTTACGGCGACAAAGAACTAGCTATGCAGCAGCGATTACGGGCACTTGACACGTTTAGAGGGTGAGTGGAACCTTGTCACATTCAATAATATTTTGTTCCCGCAGAAATACATCAGTTTATCTAATGGAATCTAGTAAATATTATATGCGATCTTTGTGCATATTTTTTTTAGTGCACGCATATGCATATTTTAATTTAGCTATTGTTGTTTAGCTTGATTAGTTGTATGGGTTCCTGTCTATATGTCCACATAATCTCAGAGATTCTTTTTTATGCTACTTTAATTTGTAGGTGTGACTTTTTTATTAATTATAACCAAGTGTGGTGTTACACAATTCTGCAGTATGTTTCATTATAATTGTAACTAATTATTTTATGTTCATAGAATTGCTATTGTGTTCATGATCTTCGTGAACGATGGCGCGGGTGGCTACTGGTGGTTGGAGCACGCTACGTGGAATGGTCTGGCGGCTGGTGACCTGGTGTTCCCCGCCTTCCTCTGGATCATGGGCGTCTGCATTCCGCTCTCAGTCAAGAGTGCGTTCGCTAAGGGCATACCTAGATGGAAGATCGTACTGCAAATACTTAGGGTGAGTGATTAAGTCTTTCTCTTGACATGCATATGGTAAAGGGCAAGTTAATGTCGTAGAAAAGATATTTTCCATAACAGCTGTGTTGCTCTTAAACATTTCTTATCATTACATATGTATCGGTCAAGTTATCGCAAATGGTATTCCATTTCTTATCAATATAAATATTTGTCGATATGTTTGTTTCTAAGCAGCTTTTACTCAATTACTCAGTTTATTTTAAATCGCATATACGACTTTGAGTGTTTTGAGTTTTGAAAAACATGTGCAATTCGATATTTTTCATTGTAACAGATTTCAACTGCTTCTTTGTCTTTAAAACGGACACAAGGTGCCTGAAATAAAATCGAGAAGTTATTAAGAGCGCTTTAAAAAAGTTTTTGACATTTAAATGCAAAGTTGCAAGATGTGTTACGTAAAAGCCGTACAGCCTGCACCGACTGGTCGCGCCGCGGCTGCTGACAAACCTGTATTCTGTATTGCTGTAGTTACATATTCAAGTATCGGGATTCATACGACGATCAAGGCTTGCTTCAATAAATCATATTTATCCGAACCCTTGATCATTAAAATGTTAGATATTTTTCGTAAAATTTGCGTTGATTTCTCATTATATTTGACAACTGCGGCTGCTACTATTACTAAAATCATTGATAAGAAATAAATATCTTACAAATTACTAAGTATGTATGTGTTCTTCAGACTGAGATGACGTATGAAGGAGTTATTTGGAGGACAAAAACCATTGCGCCGACACTACTCGAGTAGGATAAGGAGGATGATGATGTGTTCTTCAGACTATCCTCTACATCTATGCCAAATTTCACCAAGATCCGTTCAGCAGTTTGGGCTACAAATCCTAACAAACATCAATCCATCTGAATCGCATTTACACTCGTAATATTAGAAAGAGTTTTGCCTACTACTGTCACCACCTTTTAAAAGTGCCTGTAAAAAGTAACCAGTGTAATATGAACGAGTATAGTAAAGGTTGGATTCAACCAATATTTTTACATTTTGTCGTGTATATAAGAGGTAGATATCGTTGGCTAGTACCTTACTCTCTTTTTACAAATTTTTAAGACATATCTAAAGTGATTACAGATTTATTTTCTAACGATCTTGTAACATATTAACTAATAAACTGATGTTCCATCATTACCGGGGAAACGTCGGAGAGAGCTACGCGAGCGATGGCACGCGACTGAGGAATTTCTAATGAACTATTCCGCAAAAGACGAGCTCACTTGAATTATTTATCAACACATTGTTTATGTCTGAAGTGAATGTTACAGATGCGATCAGAGTGCATCGGGAAGTGCCTCATGTAAGTGAAAGTGAACGGGAATAAACTGTAATGGAATATTAAAATAAGTGCACTGTCCATCTTTAAACAAAATGTATGTTGTAAGTTGATTTCAGTAGTTGCCAAGAATTGTACCAAAACGTATCATGATATAAAAATATTTTCTTTGAGACAATAGTTAAAAATGTAGAACAATTTGGTAGGTTATAATTTTTTATTAATCTGAATGTAATTTTTATGTTTAGAAACTCCAATTTCCAAACCACACTATCATGCTTCGTACTTCATACTAATATTAAAAATGCGAAAGTTTAGATGGATGGATGTTTGTTAGAGTTTGTAACTAAAACGCTGAACGGATTTCGATGACATTTAGTATAGATGTAGAGCATAGTCTGGAAGAACACGTAGACTACTTACAATTTTTTTTTTAAATTCCACGCGGACGGAGTCGCAGGCAAAATTTGATGTAAAGCGAAGCTTGATTCATAGTTATTAATTACTCCCCAGCGTTCAGTGGTGATGTTCGTGTTGGGAGTGTCTCTGAACACGATCTACGGGTCCAACATGCTGGGCGAGCTGCGGGTGATGGGTGTGCTGCAGCGGCTGGCTGTCGCATACCTCGTTGCAGCGGGATTCTATGCTCTTACCGCGCCTAAGTACTATACACCGCCACGGGTAAGATTTCAACAACCCTTATTGCTAATCAACTAACTTTTTCTGGTATAATGGCAGTGGAAATTGTACTAACGTTATATGTAAATTGAAATAGCAGTTGCACGCCTAGTTGCGTTATGAAAAAGTACCCTAATGTTTTCAATTATTGTTTTTTTACTTATTGTAAATATATTTTAAAATCAATTAAAAAACATGTTTAAGTAATTCTCAATTGAAAGATATGAGATGAATCTGTACTTTTATACCATTAAATAGGTCAGATGGGAAAGGATAATTTTGTTCAAGATGCTTTCAATCATAATGTTCTTATTATAGACTTGTTCAGTTGCAAGCAGCTCGCGGATGTATTGAGACAGGATAATTTCATTTGGACACGATTGTTTAAGTACTATTTTCCTGTTTGTTAAGAAATGTATTTGCGATAACAAGGTTAAATAGCCCTCTAGTTAAAAACTATTAAACCTATGTGCATTTTCTTATGAAATATGAATATTTTTATACATTTGAAAAAAGAAAAGCTACCTAAGTACACTACTGGTAGTTGGTTTACACACTCCACATGTAGATATACTTATATTAGCTATATTTGTGGGTTAGGGTGCTTGCGGGCAAGCGCTCAAAGACCTGATGTCGTGCATCTGGTGCTGGGTGCTGGCTGCTGTGCTGGTGGCCGCGCACACCGTCATCACCTTCATCCTTCACCACCCGGACTGTCCTGCGTAAGTTTATACCTTTTAATAAAAAAAAGGGTATCAGAAAAACTGTTCGTCATCTGCTCTTGCTCTCAGCAGGCATAAGTGATTTTCAATCATGTAAAAAATCATTGACACGTATATAAAGGTCTTCAGTAGGGATAATGTTGGGTGTTGCAGGGGCTACTTGGGTCCGGGTGGCAAGCATGATGAGTGGGCGGCGCCGGAGTGCGGTGGCGGTGCGGCAGGTTACATCGACCGTCTGGTACTGGGCGACGCGCACCTTTACCAGCACAGCGACGCGCGCCGCGTCTACGGTGGACTTCCTACTGACCCTGAGGGATTACTCGGTACACTATCCCACAAATAACGGTTGAGTGTGTGCTCTTTTGTACTTTTGTGGAATTTAAAGTTTTGGATCTGCTACTGTTGCGCAGGCTGCCTGACGTCTGCGGTGCAGGCGCTGCTGGGCGTGCAGGCGGGTGCCACGGTGCTGCTGCAGCGCGCGCACCGCGCCCGTGTTTCGCGCTGGCTGGCGTGCGCCCTCGCACTCGCCCTCGCCGGCGCGCTGCTGGCCGGCTTCTCGCGCGACCACGGCGTCTTACCTATCAACAAGAACCTTTGGTGAGTGTGTTTCTTGTCTGCACCATTTAACAGATGGAATGTGCAGCGAAGTGTTTCAAAGAAATGATTTTTATTTTTAATATTGCAGGTCGATGTCGTTCGTGCTGGTGACGTCGGCATGTTCGCTGACGCTGCTCAGCATCTGCTACACGTTCACGGACGCGTGGCGGCTGTGGGGCGGCGCACCCTTTCGCGCACCCGGCCTCAACGCCATCGCGCTCTACGTGGGCCACTCGCTGTGCGCCCACTTGTTCCCCTTCCACTGGCGCGTGCCCCTCATGCGGACGCACGCCGTGCGGCTCCCGGAGGCGGTGTGGGGCACCGCGCTGTGGGTCATCATAGCCCACGTCATGGCCAAGAAGAAAGTGTTCATAACCCTCTGAGAGTACGCCTCATTCGACTCCGCGCTGACCGTCAACATAGCGGAGTACGAGGTGTTCAGCAACGCGCGCGCGCGCGACGTGCGGCGCGACACCGACATAGTGCGGCTGCGCGCGCGCCCGCCCGCCGCGCGCCCCGCGCCTCCGCGCTCGCCGCTCTCCGCGCCCCTGCTGCCGCACCGCCGCAAGCGCAATGTCGTTTCTCTGTAGTACAGTGTAGTGTACTGACACTCTTTTTAAGTTTTTATTCTTCGAGGTTATAAAGTTGATCGAAAAGTGTGGGTATGACTTGGAACTCAGATTTGGACCTTTCGATACACAAAATTTTACAAGAAAATGACATTTAGATTTTTATAAGAATAGCTGTCGTGGATTCAGATAGTGCCCACGTGTTTGAAGTGCCGTTTAATATATTTTATAGTACTTTTATATTTAGAATTTTACAAGTAGTTACATATCTCTAAGAATCATCCGTAGGTCATAATAAAATGTAATTTCAGGTATGACTTTTTGTAGATTTAAAATATTGCTCAAAAGTAAAATGAGTAAACGATGCATTTGAAAGTTTTGTACATTTGTGTCCGTGTGAGCTTCAGATCATAATCAAATCTAGTCTCGTTCAGAGCAAAGTAACGAATTCTACTTATTACATTGTGTAAAAGTATAGAGTTTAAGATTAATTCTGCGTTGCATTAGAAATAAAACAGTTTTTATGTAGAAAATGTTGTTTAATTGCTTCATCCGCGCATCCAATGTCGTCATTAACGATATTGGCGACATTTGTTACTTACAGCCCCCGTGGTTGTGGAAATAAGGAGTAAAACGTAAGCGTGGTATGGGCATGGTATGAGAAGGGATGGATCGCATGTATCAAGGAGGATTGCGTGAAAGGTGACATGATCAAGAAGGGAGTGATGACTGAGATGACGAATGACAGTTATTTGTAGGACGAAAACTCAGTGCCCTGACCCTACGGAAGTAGGATAAGGTGGGGGAGACGATGTTCAATTAAAAAGAAGAATTTTGACATAATAAAACAACCAATATACGATATCTCGTTTTATTAGCTCAAGGGTGACAGTAATATCCGCATTGTCATTGGAAAATAATAATAAAACAAACGATTTAACAAATCATGACTCAAGGTAACAGCGAATAGTTTTAACAAATAAAACTATTAATAAAATTACACTTCATATTAACATAACAAAACTATTGTGAGCGCGGCGCGTCCACATTACACCTTACGTCAGCGATTGCTCCATGCGAGGTTGTCCACGTCTCATACATTCAACAACTCGACAGAACAACCTCGCATGGACATTGTCACCCAATATGCGCACCTCATACTTAAATGTATGTATAAATTTAAGTTTGGCATTTAACATTAAGTTATATTATGTCGAAATAATGACACATCGCGACGGAACGAATACATTTATAATTACATAATTTAATATTCTATTTTAGTTCCATCATATAAGTCGTTTTCAAATAAATCACTCTTTTGTAGACGGTAAATGCCATATTAGGAATTAAATATATTAACTACGCGTTAAATACTTTAAATATATAACAGTTACAAATAGCACATGATAATTTGCCATTCCTCTCTAATCTATCCTCGATTCTTATATTGGTACAGTCAGTAACGAAAGACAGGCACGCTTTGTAATTTACACATAATTATATTTTGTATATAAATAGATATAATTACACTAATTTATAGAACTAACTTGTATAGCGATAGACACATAAAACAGTGTTTATATATTTCTAAAATTTTTATAGAAAAAATCTCTTAAAATATATCAATAAATTCTTTTAGCCGCTTCGTGGAGCGAGATTGTAATACACGATATATTCCAGCGATGATATAAATATAACATTTACTTATCACTAAATAGGAAGAAACTTTAAATGATTTAAAAAAGAGAACGATGTAATTGCACACACTTAGTAAACACTACGCCCGCCCTCTGCATCTCTGCTACCAAAATTAAATAGCATTTATTACGTTAACATACAATAAACAAGTATAGCAAACAATTTTGTACATAGAAATGGTAATTGTTAGTTTAATTACATATAGAATAACATATAAGTACTGAGCTCACTTTAAGTCACTCATATATACGAATAATGGAATGTTTAGTATGACAGAATGTTACCGGCTGCGTCTCAGACTGTAGCAACGAGGCTACACCGGAGCGAACAAGAAACTGAGATTCAGTTCACTTTAGCTATAGGAATAGAGACCACGTGTCACAAAGTCTTAGCAAGATGCAGTCATGGTTCCGTGAAGAACTAAGAACATCGACTTTAATTGTTGCTCATGCTCAGCAAATACATTTATCTTATAATTTTATAAATATATATAGATATATATTTTTAGTAAAGTTATGGTCAATATAAAGGTTTTTTTAGTAAAAGGCATGACGTTATTTGTACTTGTCGATGTAAACAGCAGTACGAACCGAATGTGTGAGTGCCCCCCTCCCCCGCTCACCTCGCTACGTAGAGACTAGACGTCAACGATCCAGGAATCGTTTTCCATTGACAATTGGTCATTTATATGTCCACTATTGGATGCACACATCTTATTTTACTCTTAAATAAATGATAAAAATCTCTAGGACGATACACATTTCGCTATAAATGCAAATTCATGGAATTCAAAATTAACCGGTAAGACGCGTCGGCGCACGCCTTACATATTATGCTAAGTTCCCGCCGCGCCCACCGCGCCCACCGCGCCCCGGCGGCGTAGCGGCCGTGCGGGAGATAACGAAAATTCATTAAGTAGTTTAGTCACATGCCTTTTCCTTCAATTAAAACTCGATGTCGGATCATTAGGCCAGTAATAATAAAATGGTTAACAATAGATAAAAACATCTCAGTACATTTATTATGAAGTAAAAGCGGGTCGCCCGCGGGCGCCGCGCATACCGACGTATGCCGTGGGTAACGATAGTAATCCTTAAACTAATTGCATATTTTAATAAAAACACGCACAAACTAACACCTAAGTTGTGACGCTTCTGCAGCGTCGATATATATTACGAGATTTCAAACAACACGCGTAGACAACTATAATATTACCTAAGAGCCCAATACGTAGGGAGGACCGATGACCAACGATGTTATCTCGATATATCGACTATAGCTTCTATGATAATAATGATGTCACGATCAATATCACTGGCGATATTGAAAAAAACTGCAATTAAAATTATTAAATTCCAACATTATTTATAAAAATACATCACCACTACGGGTATTTTATATAATCGATATTTTTAAATCGATAAGTTTCAACAAATCGATAACATCGATGTTTCAGCAACATCGGCCTTCCCTATTCCAATTCCCTGTGAGCGCAGCCCCGCGCGGGGGCGCCATCGGTGATATAACCTAAGGGTGGCACTTCGCAGTCAGGGAACCCTTAAACAATACTCAGGGATGAACCACGACGTATCCAGCACCACTTCCTAACGAATACAGTGAGCAACCATTCGTACCTTCCTTCCGTTCGGATACTACGTTACTTCGTATAATTGTAAATTACATCCAAAATATACATTTAAATATACACTCCGATATAGGGACAGTGTCGTTGTTACATTTTATACTATATATTTACTTTAACCGTGGGAATGTTAAGTGATTTGATTCACACAATTTTTATGTAGAAAAATTAATCAGATCGCAAGCCCGACTGCGGACAAAATGTATCATTTGTAATGAAAATATAGACGCGAAAAGACATGTGACCACAGTAATAAAAAGAAAATAAAAAATAAAATTGATTAACAGAATAGAATAAAAAAGTTTGTAATCAATGAGTTAAAATGTAAATAAAATATGGACACATTTTATTTTAATACAAATGATTACATTCGGATGTTCCGAGCCTGCAATCTGATTGAATCGTTACACTACAAGACAAATCTAAAAATATTTTGTCTAATGTTGTGTCAGGTTCCCGTTGTTAAGTCGCTGGCCGGCGGCGCAAGTGTCGCGCTGTGACGTCACTTCCTGGCGCTGCGCGTCACCAGCGCCTGCAGCGCCGCCAACTGGCTCAGTAGACTCGCGTTCTTCTGCTCTAACGTCTCCACCCTCTTCCTGTAGTCAGAGTTCTCCGACACTAAGATTTCGACCTTCCTCTCCAACTGGTCCATGTATTCCTTTTTCTTGCGTCTACTTTCTTGTGCAGATATCTGTAAAGATTACAAATAACTTACTCATTTGTAAAAGAAACTTTTTTAATACAATTCCATTGGTATTCTAAGACTAGTGGTTTCTAAAAACGAAATATATAAAAAACTGTAATTGACCTTATTTTTGATTTTCCTTCTGATCTTTTTGAGGGACTTTTCCTCGGCTTTCGTGAGAGGGAGGCGCGTGGGCACCGGGTACCCCTCCGCCAGTAGTGTGCGCTTCTCCTCTTCCGTCAGCACTAGCGTTCCTGTTGAACC
>NW_013525381.1:640904-710548 GCF_000836215.1 Papilio polytes | reverse complement strand
GCCGCGCCCACCTGCTGCAGGACTGCCTGTGGCATGTGGATAGTGCCCGTCTGCAAGTACATATCATTACATCGTATATCGAAGATAAATTGTTAAGGACGCAATAATCTTTGGAGTTATATGTAATTTATTAACTTTCGGTAAAGAACCATATTCTTATAAAATATCAATAATTTTTTCAGAATTGTAAAAAACTTTCTTATGATATAAGGGTGTATCCTTACAAAGAAAATTTACTTTAAAACTTTAAGGGGATTTTTTTATCACTTTACACATGTTATTTCCAATATTAACACATTCAAGGAAAATATATTTTCATTCGTAAAAAAATGTTTAGACAAATTTATCATGTTGAACATATGAACTCGAATGACCTTTTATTTTGTGTTCAGTCATTGCGTACAGCGGCAATAGGAAGCGTGCCTTTAGAAATACTCTCACAAGTACTAAGGATGATTAATGTAACGGTGAGCAAGTAATGAGAAATTCTTTATTACATTTGTAGGCCACAATATATTGATTTGTAGATAAAAAGTTTTCTAATAGAATGGTTAACAAGCTTGCCGGTAAATTGGTATGTGATCAACAAGGGGAAATCAAACATTATTGAAAGAAACATTACAGTTAGTACTCGGCTCATTTAATTAACAAATCAGATTTAGAATCTTTTTATTAAGTAAAAATCCTTAGAATACTCTTTCTGGAATGTATGGTGAAGAAATGCAAAGCACCGTAAATATTTATGCAAGGAGATTGTAAAGAATTCTCGAAGAATTTGCAAATCAGCGGATAGGTAGAATGGATTGCGTAATCTCAATAAACTTGACTTAAATAGAAAAATATGATAATCAAAGAATACTAGTCGCAGTAGGTTGCAAAATAGATTTTGTATTTCTGTAAGTGTGTAAAGTGTTAAAGAAAGGATAAATAATAAGATAAGGAATTTTATATCAGTAAATATAATAAGAATTGTAAACAATCAGTTCATTATTGTTGAATTCAAAAACGTAGAATTGCAAACATAGGATTCGTGTTCGTGACTGCCAAGACAAGCATCTCTATCCTCGATACAGTTATTTTACAAAGAGAACAATTAGTAATAGGTATTTGCCGAGAATATAAGGCACGATTCCAAACCTAATAATGGTTTCTTTGTTATAAAGATTTCGTTAGTAAACAAATATAGTAATCCAGGTATTTCGGTAAACAGAGAAAAAGAGTCGTCTGTCAATTCTAAAATCAATCAATCCAGTACCTACTTTTAATCTAGCAGCTAAGATAAGCTAAAATATGGTTCAGTATGCTATGGTTTATGGTTTAATAAGTATGGTTGGATCGAGCTTCGCTACATTAATGAAAAGAATCAAGTCGAAACTCATAAAAACAGTTACATACAAAAACAAAATTTTGTTCTTGATCCGATTTGTCTCTGAAAACTGATCATTTTTAGATAAATAGTTAAATGTAGGGATGTTACCGTGTGGTCAATGACGTAGTCGAGGTGTGTGAGGGACGCAGACGTAGGTGTAGGCGTGGGCGCGGGCGAGGGTGGGCAGGAGGAGGCGGGTGAGTCTGGCTCTGACTTAGGCTCAGCCTTCACCAGCGGCGAGCTGGAGCGCCGCCGGCTGCGCCACGCGCTCGCAGGTATAGCAGGGTAACATTCGTCTTCCATGTCTGAAATACGATAGGATCAATTAAACAAGTAAACCCTGAGTGCGTTGAAAAGATACACAGCAAGTATACAAAATTAGTTAAAAAAGTGTTATGTTTGAGACTAGATATGGCAAATTTTATAGTAATAACTATACGAAGTTTTGTCCCAGTGTTTCGTAATATCCGCGTACATGCACAGTTTAATCGTTAACAATAACTTCGGCTAATGCATTGGGCACACTCCTGTTTTAGTATTCAATGACGCAAACTTAATCTGTACTTGGCTTTAATGGTCAAATTATTTTAAGACATGAAACCATAAGGTAAAATAATATATCCTCTTTGAATATTGGTTTAGCAGAAAACATTAGCTATAAAGTTTAACTATTATTATATAGATAAAATTTTAACGGTAAATCTTCATAATTATTATCAAGTAGTATGCTAAGACGTATAGGATACTGTTATATTGAAGAGTAAATAAATGTAGACGTTTCGTTGCTTACATATACATACATAGACGTAGCGTTTTATTTAGTGTTAGCAGTTAGTTTTATGTACTTTTTCAACTATCAAACTACTTCATCAGACTTAAGAAAACCCGGATGGAACAATTATAGATAAACGCGTGTAAGAAGCCAAAATTCAGATGAATTTGCGAGTCAATTGCTTTCCAATTTTGTGAACAGATAATAACAATAATAGTACCTTAATATGTAAAATATAAAGTAATTTATAGCTAAAATATTCTTTAAATTCAATATCGCCCTTAGAAGGCGGCAAAATCAAGATAGATTAATCGTTGATTGACAACGAAATAGTTCGCGTATTCATGAATAATTAAAACATTAAAATAGCTGTCGTTATGTTAATAATGCGGACTTTACGCCGAAGATTATAGTTTTATTATGGTTATAAACTTCCCATCAGTCTACAACATTTATTGCGGACAATTACATATGTTAGATCAACTTAAATAACGATAGGCATATAGAGTAACAATAGGTTTTTACGGTTAAAGCTAGAGAACATATTGAGATAGTTTTAATCGATTTTTTTAAAGTAATTAATCTATAAATCGTGCTAATTGATTACCAAAACTCTACTGACATATCCAATTAGACATTTGGGGGTGGTAATTATTGTACTTTTAAAAAGCAGTTTCATATATTTTAAAACATCATCATGTATGGCAACTTAAATTAAAAAGTTACAGTTAAATTGTGGGCGCTACCGTTAGTAAACGCGGACGGAATAATAAATTAAAAGAAAATTTGGACTCAAATACATTAAGGGCCACATATAAGGTATTTTTTGGTCCCAAGCGTATTTCTGAAACAATTCAATAAGCTTTCTAATTATACATTGAATATTATAAAGGCGTATATTTAAGACTATTTTACATTTTTATTTAATTAATTCGGAGTCACGAAACATTTAATTTTCATCAAATATGTGTTTAAAAAAACATTAGAAATATTAACGCCTTGCTAAATAAAATAGTTTAGTAATTTGCCTCGTAAAAATAAAACAAAAAAGGCTAAGCAATAAAACCATAAGCATGACGAAGTGAAATAATTTACATTTGTAAAGCAAAAAAAGTATTAAAACTCGCGAAGAATTCATTCCTATTATTACAGCTTCTAAGAGCGTGTAATAAATGTTATCAATAGAAACTATTTTAGTACAAGTAATGTGTTTGAATTATACAATAGAAAACATCTGCATTTATATGCAAGTAGAGTCCCATAGTTATCGAGATTAGCATAACTACGTTTGTAAAACGAACAAATCAGTATAAGCTATTAATATTCAAATATGGCCGTCACACGCCTTTTTCCCGTTGTCGTGAAATATTGTCCCAATATAGTTGCTATGTAACAGCTGCCCTTCCATTTTATCCAGATTTATAGTAACTAGCTGTTGCTCGCGAGTTTGTCCGTGAGAAATTAAAAAATAAAAATATAGCCTATGTTAGTCACAGATAAATTACCTTTCTAAAGGTGAAAGAATTTTCGAAATTGTCCCAGTAGTTTTTACGTGAATCGAATACATACAAAAATCCTTTGTAATATTAATATAGATAATATGCGATTAGAATAATTGGAAAAAGTTGTACGAGCAATGAGATTAATTAAGAAACATAAATGCAAAAGAAAATCCATTGGAATTATGTCTAAATTAAATAGAAAAGGCTAGACATTTTTCATTTGTCGAAATCTTCAATTCAACTGCAACATGATCAAAATCTTTTAACACTAATCGATAGATATTTTCGTTTATTTGTAATACTAATCGATATGAGTATTCGTGACTTTGTGTCGATAGTTTACGGACGGCTGACATTTACATGTTAACATGAGTCAACATCGGCTCACCAGAATTCCTTTCACCAAAACCGATCGCGAATTCTCGACAGAGTTTAATTTAAACATCGACGATGCAACGGTAAATATAAAATAGAAGTTATCAACAAAATTATGTTAACATAAACTAACTACTTGGATTATAGACCTGCGAAGTAATTATTTTTAATGGAATTAAGGAACATGAAGGAGAAAATTACCATAAAAAATGAGACTATTAGACTAGACAAAGCTTAAGTTACCCTAAATATACCTTTATTTCAACGTATACGAGCTACAGGTGACTAATTCATGAACTGCAAACAAGCCCTAAAAGTATTACAATTGTTCTCTGACCTAAGTTAACTTGATCTAATTTGTGTCAAGAAAAGTTTTTTGTTTGTACACAAATAAAGGTGAGTTTACAAGTGACTTTGATTTACTATAAAAGGTACTTGATAAAAGCGCCTTGGTTATAAGGGCAAGGTAATTTCCCGTACGACCTCCATCCGCTTTTTACATCTCTACCATTTATACCCTCTTTATATTTCTTTAAATTTAACTATAGATAATAAACTTTTCTATTCTTTATAACCTGAAAAAAAATTTCTTGAAGCTACATCATCTTTCTTATATAAAAGTTGACTATTATATTAATAAAAAACGTTATTAAAAACAATTGGATAAAGCATGTAAAATCTTTTACTTCTATACAGATTAACCGCAGATTTTTACTGATGAAGACATTCTTACTCGTTTAAAAAAAGGAGATATCAATTTATAACATGTGCTGTAGTGTTAACCTACGCTAAAAAAAGCCTTATCATGAATATAATCAGATGAGTGCGTAGATACATATTACAGATAAACTATCTAACTTCCTGGATATTGCAATACCATATCACCATGTCCAAAACAAAAAACTACGAAAACTAGTTTATGTTATTTTTAGTATGAAAATAGTTGAAAGATGTTCAAGTTCTTACATGAACTTTGAATACTAAAAGAAATAAAAAGCGGAAATTTATGATATAATTAATATTATTTTTACACAAATGTATGTAATCTAAAAAGTTCGATAAAAGCACATAAATTCAATGCCTCTATCAAACATTTAGGATAACCTTTCATGTTTTTTTGCAAAGTAATTTAAATGTTTTGATATAATTTTGTTTATGGACGCCTACAGCGAATAAGATTTTTCAACAAAACACAGATAAAGTGCCGAAATGGACGCTAATGGAAATATCCGATTTGTTTCACTAACACATAAGTATATATTTACAACAGACTTCAAAGGTTCTCAATTCTGCATTTAAATTAGAAAAAATGTAACGATCATTTTAAAATTAATCTCGTTTGAAAACTAACCAAAACATGGACATTCATATTTGGTTGACGTTTTACTTTGATGTCTTTTGTATAAAAAAACATAGATCTTAACATCTATATTTACATTATCATTTGATGTTAATCAACACGCACAAACAGTCCATGTCCACATTTTCGAGAACCCGCTGGGCAAGTTGCACCAGTATTTTTTATTGAGACCAGAATGACAACGGTCTTTAAATAGAACCTCCATGGAATACCTTTTTTTAGAATTACACGTAGTTAAACAATTTTAATGCAGCAACAAAAAGTTTGTTGTAATTTCTTTTTACGTCATTAATAAGTATTCCATTTTATGTAAAATTTACTTTTTCTTGATCGATATCGGTTGGAATTAAAAAGAGATAGTAAGTTGGTTATGTTATTCCAGACTATGTTCACATCTGTGCCAAATTTAATCCAAAGTCATACATAGTTAAGTAGATATATGATATGATGAGTTGAAGCTCGATAAATACAAAAAATCTAGACTATAAACTAGTATATCCTGCGGCATCACACATATTTTACTTGTAAATGATTATGGTTTTCTCGTTAATAATTCCAAAGACTGTACTTATACATAAGTCGCACATACCACAAGTAAAAAACAATAAATAAATTAAAGAGGAAAAATAATCCGTGTAACAGATTAAGCAGATTCGTATAACGTGATCATAATTGCTTTTAATGCAAAATATAATATGAATTTAACATAGTTTCACGCAGCACACGTACTTAAAAATATTGCATACAAACACGATTAAAGTACGCAACTTATCTTGTTCGACAATTCTTTCAATATTTGCTATTACACGCACTTTTGAAAAGAAAACAAGGTTATTTTAGTTAAGGTTTTTTCTTACATATTTCAGTGAGTTTATTGATTTTTTTTTAATATTACCTTGAGAAATTTATAAATACCAATTAAATAAACGTCGAAAACGTCTTACATAAGTAAAAAGTGCGTTCGTGTATTACTCGTAAATCAGTAAATTTTATTTGCCATTATGCAAAATGTTAAATACCTTATAGAGTATTAAAAAAATCTGTTTATTTCATAAGGAACTAATTTAAAATGTCAATATGTTTATTAAAATATCGTATTAATAGAAAAGGTAAACTACATTTTAATAATTTACGTGTGAAATGACGTGGATATCGATTATCGAGTAATCCATAAAAGGATGTTTTTTTCTTAGTTTTTTTAAAAGACATCTATAATTATGTTTTCGTAAATTTTCGGTAGTGGAAGCTCACGGTTACTAATTTTACATTTCATAGAGAAAGCTTTCACAACAAATGTAAGCGGAACTTCCAAAAATCACATTTGATTGATTTCGTGTGCATATTTAGTATACAATGCGAGACGTGACTAGAAACTTCCTTCCTATAACTGTAAGAAAGTATAGAATGCTAATTAAATAAATATTAAAGTTGAAAAAGTTGTTCGATGCTAGTTTTGTAAAATAGTATACTCAGAACCAATTTACACGCTGCAATTTGACTTTTCACATGTATTCTTTCTAAGCGTTTTCACTATCAAAAACAATTGAATAATGACATCGCTGTCATTATTTTTTGAAGACAAAATTACACATGTTATGTTAAGTACGAGTATAAAGCGCTAGCTTACCATCGACTTTAGTGTGGTGTGGCGAGGGTGGGGCAGACTCTCCATCTGAATGTAAACTGTAGGAGTGCTCTGTCTTGATGGGCACAGCGCCCAGTGCGTCTGTCATCAGTCTGTCGTGTAGAACTACTCCTGACTTCGACTCGCGTTCCACCAGCCAGTCGCTCATGTCTGAATCCTCGTCCAACACATCTTGCATCTCCTGTAAGAAAATAAAGACTTATGAAAATACGATCACAAGGACTACAAATAGGTATGTAAAATAAATGACTAAAACTATAAAATTTCGCAACAGAATTCGCTACCGTACTGAACATTAGGATAATAAATTAATTGCATACAGAGTCATTATCAACTTGCCCTTTTCCCTACGGAGAGTCGAGAAGACCGGCACAGTATGTGGTGCTCTTCAATACATTTCTATCAGCCGTCATATCTGAATCCACTCCCTTCTTAAGCATATCTTATTTCACACAATCCATCCATACTTTCATCGGTCTTTCTCTACCTTTGCATATTGAGTAAGACATGTAAAAAAGAAAGACATTCTATGACATTACCCACTCATGGGCAATATCTGATTAATCCTTCATGAAATTACATCATTCAAATTGCGTTCTTTAAGTGGATTTAGAAATCCAACATTTTGTTATATTATGCTTAAAACCTTATTGATAAATTATTCAAGTGATGCTTCTGTGATTTCAATCACGTAGCCATCGTATGCGAGAATTCGCACTTGAGTATGTTAATGCACGGGCAAGGTGATTTAGAAGAAATTGCTGCTGTGTATTTGTATTTGCTACTATTTGCGTGTGTAGTCGGCCTAATAATCTTCGTATATATAATGAAGAAAGAGAAGCGAGATAGAGCAGTAAGACAGTGCAGTACTGCTATCATTTACGCATACTTAATAACAGTACTGTTCTATTGTACTGCCTAACTATTATGTCTTCCAGTAAAATCAGCTTAATGGAGAAAGTATGCAATTAAAGAGCCATTTTATAGATGGTATATTTTAAAATATAGTCTGTATTAATCTTAATTAATTCAATTTGATCTACGTGTTATGAATATCCTATCCCGAGTACAGTTGAGTGTTAATGAACTTCTTTCTAACATATCTATTTCCGCGAAGCGTAGCTAGCGTTCATACGGATATTTGCTAAGGCTATTATCACATGGAGACGAAGGCAATGGACCCGCGGCAAATATGGACTGTCACCGGTCAATGAATAGGTGTTAACTACATCAATTTACAACGATTCTTAAAATATTTTTCTTATTTTTTAAATTACTACAAGCATGTGAAGTAGGATAGACATTATTAGTACTTTAAAATAATAATTTCAGTCATCATCCACTTGCCCTTATCCCTTATGGAGGGTCGGCACAGTATGTGCTGCTCTTCCATACATCTCTATCAGCAGTCATATCTGAATCCACTCCTTTCTTAAGCATATCCTCTTTCACACAATCCATCCATACTTTCTTCGGTCTTCCTCTTCCCTTGTAGCCATCCGCATTCAATCTTAACACTTTCTGGTTTATGTCCCCATCATTTCGTCGCATAACATGTCCATACCACGGTATATATAAAAATATTAATTTCAGTAAGCACTGAAAAATGTGTCATCGTTATTATAAGTTTCTTTTAATGGTTCATAAATCAAAATAAAAGCGGCACCGTAGTTATGTTCAAAATGATTTCATCGAACAGCTCCAGTACAAGTAATAAATAACATTTAACAGTAGCGACCCTCATTGTTCCCGCGGTTTATTCACGCTAATGTATTTTATTGATGTAATGATTTGAACGCATAAACTTTGGGTCACGATTTCGGTTCTTGAGGATATCTAGTAAGGGTCTAGGCGCTTGCAGAATCATTAAGTTCCCACTGAGTCATTGAGGGAAGATATTTATTTGTAAACGTTATATGCAACTAAATATAGACATACATTGTAACATTAAGGACCATGGGAATTGTGGCGAGAAATCAGTCATTTCCCACTCTACTAGATCACCTACCATGAGTCTCCACCCCGTATTAAGTACAACGGGATGAAGTTTGGAAATAAGGTGTTCTATTTTTGAATATCCTTAGGCTTTGGTTAGTGTCGGAAGCTCATCAGGCAGTCAGTGTGCGCGCTGCCGCGGGCGGGCGCGGGCGCGGGGTCGGCGACCGCGTTCGGCGGCCGTTCGTTCACCGCGCCTGCTCTCCGCCAAGGTGAGGGACAACGATAATGCCAGTGGCGTTAGAAACGCGAATTGATACGTTATATTGACCTCGTACATGACTCCGAGTCTATTTTACTATTTTTTTTGCCGTAGACATTAAATTAAGCATCAAAGTATACGAAGAGATTTTTTACTTAGGAATGAATTTATTTTTGGTTTATCGCGGCTAGCTGTAGTTTAAACAACTTGATAGATTTATAAACATTAATTAAAATTGTTGTATAAAGTCCGTGTTTCTGATTGATTTTTCTAATAAAACATTAGAGATATAATTAATTTGACCGGATAAATCTCGTCATTTGTCACTCAAGATAATTAATCAATTGAAAGCAGTCCAGTCTGTAAGGTGCTTGATCTGTGCAGTTTTTAACAATAATCATTATCAATCACTTTTTAATTGGCTAAGGTTGCAATATATCAATCACTTTACGTAAGCGTGAAATTTCACTAGCTCAAATTCCAAGTAATGAAGTCACTAAAATGTGTTACTTCGAAATAACATGTGATGAGTAATGAATGACTTTTCAGTTTTTTTTATACACCGAATAATGTAAATGATCGAAGCTTATAAAATTCAAGGCACATCCCTAATACTTATGCAGTGCCCAAAACACGGCGACTTGCAGGCTATTGCCCCTAGGGTCCCGCCTCGACGTTCAGTGTTTGTGGGAAATACCAAACCGTAAACTATTCCGTACGTGACTGCAATCGTAAGTAGTTTCCGAGGCCCGGTTAACACTTGACGTTGCCGTGCGTTTACACTGCAGAAACATTCGTACAATGTTAACAAAAAACACGAAAGAACAACTAGATTTTGACAGAGCGCCAATGAAAGATAAAGAGGGACAAACTTAGAAAGAAAAAAAAATCATTCCTGTATAAAAAGCTGAACGATTTTTAAGACCGTAGTTAAAAAATGTTTTAAAATAAATGACGACGTAATTTGAGACTGAACCCTCATAAATTAATTTAAAGATGTTAATTAAAAGGTACAACCTCTAAATTAAGACGAACCGGTATTGTTATAACAAATCACTCAATAATGATACCTCCTCAAGCTATCAAATTGTTAGCATCGTTACATCAGACTAATTAAGTTCTCGAAACTCGAAGTCCCCTACTACGGATTCGCTTTTTCTGGTAAGTTTTCGTGTCTGTTTCGTTGCATGCATGAGTTGTTACAATTAGACGACGTAACGTATTCGATCGACTTTGTAGCGAGGATTTAAGTGTTCACTTTCTATTTGAAATTAGTGCCGGGGTATTAGGTAGATATGAGGTGTGAAATTGTAAGTCTAAATTCTTCCGAGCCTCGATGGCACTGTGTATAAGCACTAGAATTGTAATCTACAAATCCAGGTTTGAACCCCTCCGTGTACCAATGGTATAGATTTACAAATTCGGTGTAAAGAAAAGAAGATATGTGGTAAAAAGATATGTCTGAAGTAAACAAATCCGCGGTGTGCCAGTGTTATTGACTAAGGCCTGGTCTATCTCTGATAATGTACGCTGGAACCGCTCAATAAGGACGTAGTTGCGAATTAAAAAAATATAAGACTCTTAAAAAGTTAAGAAAGAAAAAAGTTTAGAATTAGTTGACGGAAAAACTTTTTCTGATTAATGCAACGCTTGTTAGTCCGACAGTGAATTTAAAAACACAATAAGATAATAGTTTCATTGTGCTGCACCTTCCGGTGTTACCCGCTGTTACCTAACCGTCACTGTTGATTTACGTAAAAGTTCTTTTGTCACTTTAAAGTAAACTACTTGATTACGTAGATCTGTAAGAAAAACCCTCAGTGACGACTGGTCAATTGGGGACTAGCTGACTAGCCCTAAGTGAATTGACAATACACCTTTTTTTGGTATCAGGAGGAAATGTTCAAAAAGATACCCTGGGGGAAGGACAGGGTTATGTGAGGTTTGTACCCACTAAAACTCCCTCAGTACAGTTTTAAAATGTACGTTAACTTCGTTTTTGCAGATTTGTAATGAAATAGCATTAGATCGCACGAACCACGAAAGAAATACATTTTCTCAAGTGTCAACGTGAAAGTGATTCGCTACGATCAAGTCAGCTTTGTGCTTTGATAAGCAACCGTTACGTTGTAGTTCTGTGCCGGATTTATTTCAGTCCGTGTTCGACACGATTGAGACACGTCATGCTTTCGAATGCACATTTCCTCTAACAATTTTCCTTTTCAACATATAAAAGGAAATTAAAAAAAATACTTCGTACAAATAGACAAAAATATCAGCAAATAGCACGTAATAGAATCTTGTCTTAGTTTTATTATTTGAATGCCTTAGTAACCTGATTTAATTACTTTATATTGTAGAGTAAATAATACACAATCTGTCTATCACCTACTAATAATGATTATCGAAGCTTTGAAAGTAATATTTACCAACATTATGTTGAAATCCAAGTGTACTGACATTCACCAATCTTTACACAAAGTTTAAATAAAAAAACATAAATAAAAAGGTTTATAAAGTGTGTCATCTATTCGTAACATTCACACGATCGGCCGTCACGTTTAGTGATGCGCTCACCGCAAAGGTTAAATGTAAATAAATAAATAAAAAAATGTAATTACACATTTTTGAATCGTGTGCGCAATTAGGCAACGATTCGTGAGTTAGAAACTCGTATCGCAACTATCCGCACCGACCCCACTCGCGTACCGCATGATTGAGAAGTGAAAATTAATGCGTGTGCGAATATGTATGTCAATGTATGGATTTTTATACCGGTTACGTGAAACTAGAGCAGCACAATACTGTATGTAATATAACACAACTTAACGATCAAATTATTAAAAACTTGTTAAAAAATTTTTCATTGAAAACTACCCTTAATCACTATTAATTAATATTTCGCATGCTGTCTTTACATTTAAATCGAATTACGCTAATTACTATAAGAAAACACAAGCTGTTGATTAAGAATTTGTCCGCGTGAAATTAAAAATATAGCCTATGTTACTTACAGATAAATTAACTTTCTAATGGTGAAAAAAATTTAGAAATTGGCTTAGTAGTTTTTACGTGAATACATACAAAAATCCAAATCTTTCCTCTTTACAATATTAGTATACGTGTATAACTGTCAATATTAACAATATTAAGTTGTTAATATTCGACAAGCTTCGAGTCGTAACAGAATTTTCTCTCGATCGTTCATTACTGCGCATGTTAACACCTAAAGCAACACTCAGATCTCGTGATATCGACCTAATCACACGATCAATGGCCGGGGGGCTGTGATTAACGAGTTTCAGTGGTACAACAATAATGCCAATTAAAATTTATCACTTCATACGTCGTTATAAAGGTCATTTTACATCATCACAATGTTGCTGTGACCTTTAGATTGATGATAAAAATGCACGTTTCTTTAACATAACGGGGCCTAATATATTTGCATAAAGATTAAAGATAGATTTTTTAATTAAAAATTAAAATGATTTGAAAAAATCAACGTCTTAAAAGTTATCAAGTTAAGAACAGATATACAAAAGCGTTGCCACTAATTCGCAGATTTTATAATGTGTTTGCATTGACACAACATTGTCATTTTAGCACTACTACTCTTTATTTATCGAGTTTTAAAGTGTGTGACAATAAACAAGTTACGAAATTAATATTAAGCTCTTTACAAAACAAAACACTAATCGGAAAAGAAAAAATCTTATTTTATTTATTGAATACACTAGTAGCAATAACATAAATTGTATAAACTTCATATAATCTAACTTCTAACTAATATTATAAATGCGAAAGTTTACATGGATGGATGATGGATAGATGGATGTTTGTTAGAGTTTGTAGCCTAAGCGGCTGAACGAATTTCGGTGAAATTTGGTACAGATGTAGAGGATAGTCTGGAAGAACACATAGGCTACTCACTTTTGTTATTTCTAATTCCACGCGGACGGAGTCGCGGGCGAAAGCTAGTAATTTAAAAAACGTTACTTTAGTTAAAACATTTATGAATAACTTTTGCGAGTTTTTATTACGGTATCATTTTTTGCGTTGGTAATATATCGATAATTTGAAATGCCAACACTACAACATTATAAAAAACATTTCGCTTTTTATCTTCGTCTTTTTAGACATAAAATAGCGTACCGTTATTTCTACGAGCGTTGCACGATTAATCAAAACAATCTATCAACGATTCATTGAATACAAGAGCCGAAACTGTTAAACTATCGAATGACTTTTTCTTTCATCAAGTGAAATCCATTTGCAGGAAAGAGACAACAAGTAAAACGCTATAATCAATTACCGTCAAGCTTGTAGTTCTTTTGGAAAATCGTTTTCGTAATGGTGAGAGATTCGTTTCGGCAATTCTGTTTGTAAGTAATTATTTGTATGCATCTAAGAACGTTGCAGCTTCTCACGTTATTAAAGCATTTTTATCTGTTTGACAATTTGCATAGTTGAAGCATTGAAAAAAATAAAAAAATCTTTCAAGACTTCGTTAACTTTAGCAGAAGAGAGGAAAACAAGGCAACATATTACTATAATATATAATTCGTAAACGCAGGTGACAGATTAATTACGAATTGTAAAAGTCGAACGCAATAATCACGAACATTTTATTGTAACTCCTTTTTGGCAAGTTGTATGAGGTCGGTAAGATCTACCCGAGGTACGAATTTAATACCTTACAATTCGAATCCGGACTAAAAGCAAGGATAACTAGGTTTTAATGCACTTTTAACGTGTTATTACACAGGGTGTGCTTTTTTGCAATAGCGGTTTACCGACGGAAATAAAACCAGTTCAGTATATATAATAACTGGCTTAATTTAATTTATTTAAGAATGACGTTGGTATTGATTTCTTATTTCATTTTTTTATTTGTAAGTGATATATGACTATCCTTTCTGTTGAAGTAAACGCGTTAGTGTTTTTACTTTGTTTTCACAATAATTTTTACGCATTATTTCTCACTGGGGTTGACCAGGTCGACTACGAATGCGTTAACTTCAAAAATATCTTTGAATTTTTTTGCATATGTTGAATCACGATGTTTTCCTTCGCCGTTAGAACGTCAGGAAAAAATTTTTACCCAGTGATAACCGCTTGACCGGGGCAGACATAAATCTATATGGTGCGATTTTGGCTATTACAAATATATTTTAAAATTTCATATGTAAAATTCTCACACGATGAGGCTTAATTAATACTCTAGGTAATATAAAACGGCAATAACATTATGAAAAAAAGCTCTAAACGACTAATTTAAAACTGGACTGCATTCCTTCCACTATATAAAAAAAAACTTTCTAATCGAAAAACCAATCGAGATCAAACAAGTTGAATAAACTTTAAAATACAGATAATAAAACAGTTTGCATAAAAAAGCGATATTCAACAGGAATGTTATACGGTGCTCTAAAATTTACAATATTCGAGTTATACAAATCGATATGCTTAACATTTTGTTGTCATAAAACTTTAAAGCTTTCTTAGCGTGGGTTTTCACTCGCGAAACCCATGTACGAGAATAGCATTGTCTTTGTTTTTTCAAAGAAAATGATAAGGATGGCGAAACCTTCTTGTACATGTCCTACGTTAGATACATTTTAAAGTTTACTTATCAAACCGTAGCTTTTTAAGTGCTACTGTCCATTATTAATGAAAATATTGGTTGAAGAGTTGTGTCTCAATGTATGAAATGCAAAAGCTGATTGGCAGAAATTAGTTTTCCAATAATTGATCTTGTGTTTACTGCGAAACTTAGAGCGCACGCACACTCTTCACTAAACTATCGCACAACTGTTTAGTCGCGCTTTGATTCCTACGAGCTTATATGGTGCACACACTACTCGATTTTTAGTTGTGCAACTAAACATTAGAATTGGCTGCGAGACAATCGACAATCGAGCAACAGTTTGCTATAGTTTAGTAAAAGGTGTGCGACCGCCCTTAAAGCAATCGCATAACGTAGTATGATGCGAATCGATTGACAGTCCACATTTACATGAACATATTACTGTAACTCGTACAACCTGTTTGTTGAGAAAAATACAAAAAAAATGTTAATAATATCCTTCAGGTCTATTAGCTGGGCGCGTGAAGAGAATGTCTCATGAAATATCAACGGGCGCAAGGAATGGGAGCATTTTTTGTGAGGTCTACTTTCACCGGCCGATAGTTGATTCGTATCCGGTTCGCTTCGTACTCGGTACCGTTCTCGTATTGACCATTATCTCGATCGAGGCTCGTTGCGCGTTTTGTCTTGCTCGCAATAAACATACGACATTCGAAAATTAATTATACTTGCACCAGATATGGAAGCACGCTTAATACTGTCATTCTTTTTCCAATCTCTTTCAGTAACCGTCCCCTGTGCGTTCATACGGCGCAGACAGATTTTGACGCAACTTTAGTAGGATGTTCTGCACATGATAGTAAAATTTCTATCTTTAAATGTTTACACTATTATAATAAAGAGGAAAGATATATTTTTGCATGTATTTAATTAACTCAAAAACTACTGGAATGATTTCAAAAATTCTTACACCATTAAAAAGCTACGTTATCAGTGAGTAATACGAGTATATGCTTTATTTTTACCATGTTGTTTCTTAATTGCAGGCGAACGAAGTCGCGTCCAAAATCAAGTGTTTGATGAAAGAAGATAAAATATATTGTAAATAAATAAAGTGACCTTATGCTAGAACCAGTATTCATTTTGAAATCGTAAGTTACAAGTGTAAACTGCGTCAACAATGGTCGCTGCACAATTTATCATAATTTACATTAAATATGTATCCAGAGTAATAAAATCGAAACGATTCTCATAAGTAACGATTACTATGTAATATGCTATTATCAAGGCAAGGTATTTGTTTAAAATTCAAAACTCAATTTGCAAGTCACACAACTCTCTACGGGAGATAAATACGTATACTTTAACCTTCGTTTGCGTTAGCGAGATTATAATTAAAGAACATAAAATATTAAATTGTGTAGTTTTCTGTACAAGCTGTACCTACCCCACATGCATTACAATCCCGAAGTAAAACAAAACTGAACTAATTCGTTTTATGGACTTAGTTTTTATTTATTTTTAAAACGAGCGGCGGGAACACCAAAGTTATAAACGACGCCCCTGGATTTAAGATTAATTATTTTAGAATTCACATTTTGTCTCTTTACTGTATGTTTTACAAAAAACAATATGTAATCAAGTGACATGAAGGTCTACTTTAAACTTATGATGTGAACAAACATTTTGAAACAAGTCAAGTCCCATGAATCTATTATGAGCATCAAAACATCGTGTTGATGGTATAAACCTGTCAGCGGCTAGTTACGCGAATTATGTTTTAAAACATGAGGCAGGGTCATCTGAGACAAGCATCTGTTGCATCAGTATGTGGGACGGCTCATTGAAAAATGGGTCGCCGAATAATGGATGCGGTATCCATTAATACGAGATGCGGACAATGAGGTACGCGACTTTGTTTAAAATTGTTGCTACGACTAAAACAATGGTACAGAAACATAACATCCCTCTAACTCTCCTTAAAAAAACTGAGATAGCAATAATTTTCGCGTTGGAATTTCACCACAAATGCGCGGCAATAAGAATTAAGAATTTTATTTTTAAAGCTCAAATACAGAATTTATAGTTACCTTCAATAGTTAGAAATGGTACAGTAATAAAACGTAAAAATAAAGTTTTTATTAAGGTTATGTTAATGAGTTTAGGAGGAAAAATCCTAGACGAAATAGAAATGTTGGTCGCACTAACAACAGTCAAACTGTTGCTTGAACAATTCTTAGAAGCGCAGTTCGTGATTCAGTTCCCCGGCCGAGTTACATGGACGTTTGCAAAACGAGGTTGCACCTTAACAAATCAAACATGAAAATTGACGACTTCGTAGAACAAGACATAACTAAACGAGGTACTGTCGCGCACAAAATGTTGCATTGCTAATGTTACTATAGGTTCCGACTGTTGACTATCATTTCTGCTTTCTTGGAAGAAAATGGAAGGTGGTCCTTGAAACCAATTGTTGATGAATTCCGTCCGTTTGTCTATGTAATATAAAAGATCTTAGTTTTATGAAACAATTAAATAGTGATTGTAAATAAACTCTACCACTAGCACTCTAGTACTAAATCTCTATTACTACCACTACTTTAGCAAAGCATTAACTAAGCAATGACTAGAATAGTGATATTAAAGAAAAAATGTAACAAAGTCAATAAAAAAAGAGATTACAAATTTATTAATCCATATGAAAATGATATGAACGTATTCGAAATAAAAAAAATGTGTATAAGTGCTTATCTCTCCCCAATTTCTCAAGTTTTGTACGTTTTGTCTCTTTGTAGTGAATATTTAGAAGCGTTTTCGTCGTTGATTATGTACGTAGATTATATTCGATGAGAAAAGCCATCAGAAATTCAGTTCCGGCCCATTTTCCTCGCGTCACTACGGATTATTGTAGTACGGTATGCTCGGATAATTACTTGTTTATACGAAGCCTCCTTCCTGTAAGCTTGGGTGGCAACAAACATACTAGAAAATTAACATATCGCTGGGACTCTTTGACGCCTTGTATTTAATAGAAAATGACAATTTTGTGTCATGTTTGTCTGGTATACTTTTTAATACATTTTATCGGTTATTATCGGAAATGATTAATTAGATATGGCTAAAAATAAAAAAAAATGATTAATTAATAGTGTAATTATAATTTACAATATCGTTTAACATGATTTTATTAATACGTAAAATGAAAACTTTATTATTCCACTGAACAATTAATTTGACAGATTTAGAATTGATCTGCAGAACTGTGTTGTCTTGATTAACGCTTTTATAAATAAAAAATAAATCAATGCATAAGATATATAGAGATAGTTCTATAAATAAAATAGTACGTCCTAGACTCGATTCTTAATTCTCACAAATTGCAGTAGGAAAAAAATCTTACGTGTAAGTAGCATCCGATATACCGTATCAGATATTTAAGGATACGGATGTGGTAGCCCGTGTCCCATTACCGTGACATCTGTAGCCTTTTGGGAGTAATCACGTCATCGCAGTCTAGACGAATTTTATAGTGTCAATGACGTCATTCTTCCACGCCTCTCACTCGCCTATTTACATCTTATCAGACAGGACAGTATCGAGACTGGTGTATCGATTTTTAGTTGCCATGGCGAAGAGATTCAAATCAGTTATAGAGCGGACACTCGAAATTTTTTCCTCACTAAAAATTTAACCTCAGTTATAAATTCATATAGTTCCCACAAGACGATTTTGGCAGTACTTCTCCAGATTTATCTCAGTATTTAAACATTGATTTGCTAACGCTAAATAATGATAAAAATGAATACATGTACAGTGATAATACGCATTATATCTAATAAGTTTGTGTTCTATTTAAAAAATCCGATTACTGCAATATATGAAGATAATGTTTTGTAGAATACAATCAGTTTTTAATGCAGTTTTGTTGTAGGAACTAATTGATTCCATTGCTATAAATCATTAATATATTTGTTGATTACATTTTATTTGAAGGTTTAGTACGTCATACATATATGTCATAAATTTCACCATATCATATACGGATAATTCTGTATCTCAAATCCTTTTGATAAATTTCAACCTTGATTTTTACACAACCTAAATAAAATAACAATACGAATTATTTAATGTATGGAAATTATTAATGTCCATATAATATGCTTAAATACAATTTTCATTTTAGGGTAAAATTAAAAATAATATTAACCAAGAAACGAAGCTTTTCAAATCTAACGAGGTATTGTTTTACCAGCTTTTATCAATTTTATAATAAACAAGTCATAACTAAGTCGAAGTTGAACAATCCTTAAAAAGTACCAAAACTTTTATAAAAGTCAAAGCTTATCGGAATATAAATTACTTAACATAAATAGACTTAATACGTGTCTATTTTTAAAATCAAGAAAATATAAAATCTAATTTAAAAAAAGCTTTTTCATATTCTAAAAATAACCGCGTTTCAATTTACTTCCAGTAATAGTTTATTTATGCGTAACGGCACAATAATCTTAATAAGGTTTAAGGAACAGCGGTGTTGGAAACTGGGTGGGCGGTGTAGTTTTCCCGCCACATTTAATTTTCCGGCAGGCTGTGCTCTACACAAGTGTCTCGGCGCCGTCACCCACGCGCCCTCTCGCCGATACTCGCTACACTCGTAGCATGAAATTATTTTTTAAATGTCACTTATGGAGATACAGTCGTGTGGAAAATTGATGAAGAGAAAAAGTGTACGATACTGAGTCTATAGCATTTTCAAATAGTATTAGTAATTTGGGAAAGACATTGAGTTTATGAAATTGCCAATCTGAATTGCCGAATGTTTAATTTTACTCAATGAAAAAATTAATTTTATCTGTTTTTCAGTATAACATTTTAAGTACTATGCCGAGTGATAAGAGCAATTTAGGTGCTTTGTCAAATCACGTTACGTAGTCATTCTGTTGTTAATATTCTTAGTTATGGTTAAATTACTGTACACACTTAGGATGCAACAAGTGTACCACGTTTAAGACAAACAAGTTATCTTTTCTATGTGAAAATAAATGGAGGCTTATTTTGTAACTAGACAGTTCTCCGCGCGAGTGTCCCAGCAGTCAGCGGTGGGCGGGGGCACGTCTGCGTGACGTCACGGGCGCCGCTGTCGTCACAACGCCCCCCCGTCGTCAGCTCACGCGCTCCGGGACTCCAATTTTCTCAATTTTCCGCGCCCCTGCCGACGCCTGCGCCCTCAGATAACCCACATACTACGACCAATAGACCTGATTTGCCTTACTCAACCTAATTCCTTTACTTAGGAGACAGACAGACTTCAGAAAAAATGTTAGCTCACAAAACTCTTAATAAATTTAAGATTTACACATTTATTTTTAGAAATACAAATACCGAAGATGGTAAAGTAATGGTTAGTAATAAATAAACGAGAAATTCCTTTTTATATTAAAATAAATGCAGTAAAGGTCCGTAAACATCCTCAAAAAATAATCAACCTGTATTATTAAATATGAATTCTCCGAAAGCTTTTATATTCGAATGGCTTAGACTATAGTGAAATAATAGAGGCGACATTAACCTGCTACATTTAATAGCGTGGGTTGATACGATAACTTCCCACGCCTTCAACAATGGGCAGTAGTGAATGCACGTAGTAAGTTACATCCATATACAACCACGCAATGTCGGATTATTCCTCATACTGCTATTTGACGTCATGGATACACTAAGGAAAGTTACACATATGATATCTACTTGTTTATTTGCATTAAGGTGTCCGTATAATCGAACCAATTAAAAAAAATTCTTTCATTAGATACTTTATTACTAACATTGGTAACGTTTTACATCAACCGGAAGTGTATGAAATTAGACAAATATTCCTTGTCAATCAGGCGAAGGTAGGAAGGATCGCTAGTTAAAATACATTTAAAATTCAGTTTAATTAGTCGTATATACGGTAAGTATTGTTAGGAATAAAATTAGTACCGTGCTATAGAATTGGCGCAACTCTAGATTATCGACATAAACGGCACGTCCCTAGCTGACAGCTGTCAATGTCACTAGAAGTATGGATAGATTGGCGCGCATCCTAAGTCTTGACGAGAAGTAGAGAGACTCAGAGCAATCTGAGTTAAAAGCGACAGTATCAATTAAATAAGTTGTCTAATAGTATTAAGGTAACAGAGAGCTTGCTCGAAATATGTCAAATAGAAAATTTACAATTTAATAGATTAGTATATGTGACAATGTAACTTTTTTAATATCAACTAACTGAATATAGAATTATGTCAGAGCGACGCTATCGTTTGTGATACGCGTAGGAAGGAAGCGAGATTTATCAACGGAAACTCGACTCAAAATTTTATAACAATTAGCATATACTTGAGGCTATGATTAATGTTAACACTAAAAAGCACATCAGTCAAATCACTACGATACTACTAGAACTAGGAGTTTTTTTATATCAACTTCTACCGACTCTTGGTCCGTACTCGTTTTTGCAAAGTTTGTTTTTCTTTTCTTTTTTTTTGTTGTAACTTATAACACTAGTGAGTTCCTTTTTTTTTAATGCACATTTTTTTTCCTAAGTATAATTATACTACTACAAACAAGAGTTAGAGTTCGAACTAGTAGTTACTTCTAGTGAATTTAGTGAAGATAAAAGAAAAGACAAACATACAACTAGAAACTATATATAATTAAAAAAGAAAGTTCAACGTAATTTTATTTTATGGAAAAATTTTAGTAAATTTTTATCAGAATTTTAGTTATTCTTGCATTTAAATTATTCAAGGAAGCAGTCGTTTTGTGCTCGCTTTAACTGTCTCCATCGTATCGGAATGTTATAATGAAATTACAAGAGCAATATAAACGCAACAGGTTGCTACCGTGGAAGTTAATGGTGTAGTTTGGACCAGTCAGTAGTCGGGTATAGTCCGACAAATTTTAGACCGGTGAGATACTGTTATTGCGATTTGATGACACAATAATCCGATAAAGAACCAAATACATTCTCAAACAAGGGATGTTAAACTATCGTAATTTATTTTCACTTACGGCTATCGGATTAGATAATTTTGTCGGACATTATCGCCTGCTCGTTGGACCGAGAGACAACCTGTTCAGAAACTAGAGTTCATGAATGCGTTTTAAAACCGTGATCGACATGAAAGCGTGACAGTTGCGTGTACTGATTTCTGAACGTTGCATAAACATGGCGGCGTAATAGTGACAGAAAGGTTATTTTTGATGTTCAAATGTTATTTAAGTGTCAAATTAGTCGAATCTCCAACTACCCGTTCAATTTAGAACATATTTTGAGTTACATAAGTATGTAGCCGACATGTATAAGTCATTTAGTGTAGGGTTTTTCAAATGCAATCTTCGATTAGACAGTTTATCGATTTCAAGTAGCATTATGATAATGCTAACGGGATTCCAGCTGACAATCGGAATGCCTCAAAGCGTGCGTCAAATCAACATTGTACGTAGCGCCATTCTCCATTCCAGCCCAGTCACGTGCGAATACGTAAATAAATCGTATTGTAGGGACGCAACTCGATTCATTGAATATAAATCGATTTAAATTCGAAACGCTTACGACTTTTTCTTACAATTAATCGTTTACAAATAATTTTACGACGTGTGTCTCTTTTGTTTATTACAGTGTTACGACGAATTTTTTTAAGTATAAATTATTCATGTGTAATAAGTTCAGGAAAATCTTATATTATAACTAAAGGAAAATTTATTTTTCCTTAAGTTTCAGACACAGGTTTTTTTACTTAGAGAAGCATTTTAACATGTCTGTTGAAACTAGTTGTAACTTACGCATGTAACAATCTTCAACAAAGTGTAGTTATTTGTTATATTAAACATACTTATAATATTGTTATCTACAATATAAACCAATAAGTAATTGACGTGATAAACACATTACATAATAGAAACAAGTCGGAAAGTAGGCGCGGTACCGTCAGATAATGTTGTTGACAAGCGACAGTTGCCGCGGATTACCGCTATCAGAAGATGTAAACGAAATCGTACTAGTATTGGGATAAAAGCATGCGGCTTATTTCCCGGTAGTGACCGCTAGATACACTCAACGCCAAAAGTATTGCCATATTTTATATTGACTTACAAATTTAATTAGGAGTCATGAAGATATTGAAAATTACTTAAATGAATTGCATATTACAGTGGATTTTCACTAATGATTGATGGTTGTATCATAATTTGTCCGAAAATACAGGATAAACCTAAATGAATATCAGTTCATGCCTGCTTAGTCGGGGACACTGCCGCGCCCCAAGATAAAAGTATCTGAGTGAAATGAACTCGTGTGTCGCAAGGAATGTAATTGCTCAATTGCCGTTGCTACGGTTACCCGCGTAGATAACACGGGTGTTACCAGTTACAAACAACTGTGTGCATTTTTATACATTTACAGGTTTGAGGAGAACATCAAACAGGCAAGAGTATTATGTAACAAAAATGGCCATAAATCTACATCTACAAGCTAAGATGAAACGTAATTTTCATAAAGAAATAGAATAAACATTATCAAACATTTACAAGAGTCGTGTCATGAAAGGCTATATTTTTTTATTTATTTATAGTGGAAGTAGTAAAATATTATTAGGGAGATGTGTAATTGGAAAGTGGCAACACTGTTATATAAAACACATGTTTGTACTCAGTGGCCCAGTTCCGCTGACATTGCGCCAATTGTTAACGGTATATTATATATTTACTATTACGATAAAAACAGCTATTGCGTTAGTCAAATCGTCATTATCAGTACCATCTAATTTTATATACAAGCCTTATTCTATCAACATCATAAATTGCTTAAATACTGAATACAGAGCGTAAATATAAAGGGCTTTTTAAAAATGGAGCCGGCGTAGACATTTTAACAAGCTCTTGCTCTTTATTCGAGAAAACTTTCTAGTAATTTTTCTCATTCAACGTCTTTGTTTAATTTTTAAATTCACAGATAGTACTTTGAAAGAGGCATGAAAGACGGTATTAATATGCAGTAATTTAGTACCGCCTTAATAATGTCTTTATGTTTTAACACAAACAAATTAACACGATCTGTTGATAATCAAGCCACTTTCTTGGGTCTATTTAATTTGGGTCTACATTTGCCGCGGGCACAACAGGTTAGCCGTGCTCTAGTTTTCCCGGTATTTCATATAAAAACCCGCGTTGCTTGACCGTTGCTGTAAAAGCCTGTCTTATGCAACGGAAACAAAGCCTGCTTTACTTGTAATCCGATTGTGGCATGTAAGGCGTTGCTGAGACACTGCAACTCAATAAGCAACTTTATGTTCATTAATTTTAGACTGTGATTTCCTTGATTGGTGTTGATATTAGCCATGTATCGGAATATTTTCACATTCTCTGTCCGTGTGTACGTGCTGCGTTCGGGCCGTGAGAAGCGAGTCGTGCATACCGGCACGCCTAATATGTTCAAAATGTACGATTTTCCAAACGCACTCGTATAACAGAAGCCTTATTATTATTCTTTAAGTGCTTTTTAATTGGAATAATCATAAATGACTAGGGTTGCCACAAATTTAGTGATTGTGAAATAATTTGTTTTTTTCTATTTTCTTCATTCTTCTACTCAATTCATTTGTTTCATACATGTGATATATACGAGTATAGTAATAGATAACGATTTAAATTGAATTTTTCAAATAGTTTTTAAATTAAAAGTTGCACTCAAACATCGTGTGTTATAAAAAAATCTAAGCACTTCACTATAATCTAATACGTTACTGAAATATTATTACTAAATGATCATACAATGCATAGGAAAGTCTTTAACTGATGATACTCATGGTTAACCGAGTTCTTAGTGATTCCATAACGATTACGTCGCCGTTAACATTCCGTCCGCTCGTACTGATTACAATCGGACCTCATTATTGTTGTCACAATTAACAGCGAATAATTAACGATTAAAAGCGAACAACACTATACGAATATTTATATTAATCTGTAAAGTAAAATAAGGTTAACATGAAGTCTTATACGACTTAAATTTTTATTTAATTTTAATAAATCTGAAATTATAAGGCAACCTTCATAAGTTAAGATTAATATGTATGCTTGGGAAATACGATTATATAATTATGACTAAAACTGGTTAATTCGAATTTTACATTTAATCATAAAGATCCTGTAGCTCTGTGGTTCAACACCTAAGTCAATAAATAAAAAAGTATATCTGCAGTGGAAACCCACAGTTAGATTAACTGTTTGCTAGTAAGGTCAAGATTACGCAGACAATCTAGCTTATTGCTTAAATTGAAACTTCCCATAATGCTATCTCTTTCTGACACAACGGGACGTCAGCCGAGGTCCCGTGTCCCGCGCATCTATACACCGCACACGTGACTTTTCAACTCTTTATTACGCAGGGTTGTAGAAAATTACAAATTTAAAACACATACGACGTACATTAATATATTGCAATATTGTTTTAACTAAGTGGCATTTAAAATGAAAAAAAAAATACTCAATGCATTGTAAATATTACTAAAAAATTAAATATTTTTTTGAATTTCACATTAGGAGAACTAAAAAGCATTGGAGTTATATTAATCGCGGTAGTTAAAAGTAAATCAACTACAATCTAATTTTGGACAACCCTATCTTGAGTAAGAGTACAATGGATGTTTTAACATAGACTAACTGTCAGCTATATTGTTTGACCCCACGCCACTTTGAAGGCACCAGTTTAAAAAAAAGATGTTTTATTATTGTTAACAATGGAACATATTCATTTGCAATCATTAAAAATAAATGAAGACGTTTAACAATGTTGACAGTTTGTTATTTACAAATATAACATACTATTGAAATTATGTGTAACTTTTTTTCAATAAGGTGACTAACGATCAAACGAATACCTGAATTCGCAGATATAAAGTAACGACTGCTGTCTATAGATATTCGCAATTGCAAAAGCATGCCTACCTTTTTTGTAAAGGCGATCGCACAGAAAGAGATTCCCATGTCATATAAGAAAAGTCTAGGGAAAGAGATTAAAATTAGGTCTTCGGCACACTCATTAGACGAAACGCGGTATTACATCGCCTTTACGTCTTCTGTGTGGTTTATACCAAATGATCAGAATTAATATTTTAAATTGTTAGTTTGATATAAACAAAAATTTACTTACGGAGATCTACTACGATACTGATTAGAATTCAAAGGATTCTGACTCACTGGACTTACCTGCAAAAACAAAATGACTCATTAATATTGACCGCATTTATTTCATTGATTGAAAAGATGTACATTTATTGGTTGTATTTAACATTTCATAATTACACAACTATCGAAATGAAAGTAAACTTCGAAAAAATTGAGGGAAAGATGTTAGGGCCTGTCCCACCACTATCTGATAGGCTCAGATAGCTTAAAAGTGACGTCACTGTCAAATAAGAGAACAAAAGCCGCAATTTTCATCACATATTTTATACGTTCGATTGTTATCAGACAATTTAAAATTTGGTGGGACGGGCCCTTAAGGTAAACAACCACAATAGGTAGCTCGTGTGAAAAATCTAAAGTACTTTTTACTGATAATCTTTATAAAGGAAAAGAAATTACACAAAAAGATGCTATTAGTTTTTACCAAAGATAAAAAACTAATAAATGATAGAAAATTTCCTGCGACGCTTATCGTAATCTAGTATCCAATAGATAGACGATATCCCTAGAATGTTATGATAAAGGAATGCTAAGAATGTTGTACCAAGACACCAGCAGTTGCTGCGAATCTGTTCTTTATGAGGCAACTTTCACTGATCTTTTATCACGGTGCCATTGTGAAGGACAATAGATTCTCACTTTCACAAGCCCTCTGATCGCCTGGTACTTGATTGATTTACAGACAATAAATAACAGTACATTGTTGGCAGAATTCCAAAGCGTTTCATATAATGGATGTCCGTTAGTTTATTTAAAAGATAAAACTGCTTTTTAAAAAGGTGTATTTTGAAGTAATGTATTCAACAAAATTAGATATGATCGTTATTTTAAAATTATTGTATTAATTATTTTAGAGTTGCAAGTTCCAAAAATGTTTTGTTTTTTATATCTTTTTTTTTTCTAGAACAAACATCAATCAAAAATGATACTGTCGTTATATAACCATCATCGGATACGTGCGCGGATTTAATCGATATGCTATTATTAAGTCTGTAATTATTTTATCAAATTAATGCAAATCTTTTGTAAACATCTCTTATCAGTTACAAGCGCACGTGTGAATTTAAAAAAAAACGTAACCGCAATAACTATGCGTTGATTTTATTTAATCTGTGATAACATGTGATCATTCGATTCCATCTTAATTAAAAAAATATACTCACTAGTGAATTGAACGACTTTGAACATTTAAAACCTTTTTTCAGCAGATACAAATTCTTTAATCTTATATGATTGACTTGCCTTAACATCCGTATGAAAGGACGCGACTCTTACTTAACCTAAAAATAGACTTGGTTGCCGACGCTATCATTGCGCAAGCAGGGGCGGGGGTCCGGACAAATTGCTCCTACCACTTGTATCTGACATTTAAAGAACCAGAATGCTGTCGACCTTACTTATAAAGTTCTTACAAGATTGTTAAACCTTCTATAAGTTACCTAAGTTAATTATGTTATCCCAATCAAAGTATTTTACTCAAAAATTTAAATTAGACTTTTTTTAGAATAAAATCATTTGAGCTATGTTTTGATACTGAGACTCTGTATATTGTCGTTTTAAACTCATGGGTGGCTTTACAATATGAAGGATATTATTGGATAGCTATGGATACCTATAATACTTCTTGGTCTACCCCTTTAGTATACGACTGTGAGTATAAGAGTATAGCGTGCAAATGCAATCAACCGTCTAAAAACTGCGTGCATCTGTTAGAGACGCTAACCAACTGTCTTAAAACAGGATATCAGCTTAATTACCCTATACTTTCATTACAAACACCTCTCCCAGTTACTTTTCGACTTTCAAATCTGTCGTTTTATCATGCAAGATGTCATTTACTTCATTTTAGGCTTTATCTTTGTCTCTATCCGTCTATCTTGTATGTTCACGACTGCAGTAATGTTTACCACGCTATTTTTCCCTCTTCATTGCTATTGGTATACTCCATACGTACTCTACTTATTAATAGAAACTGTAAGTACGATAATAACCAAAATTAACTGCACATTTGTTAATTATTTTCGTTAAATACAAGGAAAATAATAAAAAACAAAACCGACTTCCAAACAAAATACACTAAAAACGAAACATTCTCAAAAAAACAATACGCTAAAAAGTAACAAAATAATTCCTTAAAAATAGTAAACCTCCCTTATTGTAGCTATTATGTCTATATTGTACAATTATTATTGCTTTGTTATCGGTGTCAGCCGACGTATGCAGTGACATTTCTACGTAAGGCTTTCTACATTTTTACCATAATAATTGACAATCGAACGTATAGTAACGTTTAAGTAATGAATCTAAACTGACTGATTAACTGAGAATTAAATTCTGTATCAAGTAAATAGAATCACTGACATCAACTTCTGTCTTCCCATTGCTGGACATATGCCAAACTTAACAATGGATAAAAATTATTTAAGGAAAATTAACTTAAAATATGGCCATTGAATCAATACTATGTATTTTTTCCTGATATATATAATAATTTATAAATAGTGCAATATGTTATCAAGGATTTTATGACGTAAAAAATATTAATAAATAATAACTGGTTACAATAATTAACAAAAAAATAACGTCGCGTTCATTAAAAGTCCTTCTACTGTGACGAATGAAATGAGTAGTATTATTCAATTATTAACTTTAAATCAATTCGGAAACAATTTTCGGCAATGGAAACCCACGGCAATCTTTGTATGTATCTTAGTTTTTTTTCTATCAAAAATCTTAAGATATATTGTGATAATTCTAACCCGCTGTATAGTCAACCCCGGCTGGGCGCAGCCAGTTGGCCTTCGTACCAGCCCGCACCACCGGCGACATACTTCGCTATACTCTCTCCACACATTGCAATACACTGCAATATGTGTTACCGTAAAACTACAAATACCGTCACTTTATATTTTAACTAAAGATGTAAAATAACAGCCAAATGTCAGTAACATGTTCAGATTCTTATTTTAATGTTACTTTTTCGTAAGTGGTCACTAGTTTGTCGGGAACTCAACTTTGATATTAAGATAAGATGGGTTTAATTAAGTTGTTAAGTCATTAGTATTTGAAACCGACGAAGTAGAATTAAAAAAATTAATACTCAAAATTATAGTTCATCGGAATCTATGCATCGTTTTTTAATTAGTAAATATAGCTAAGGACGTTTATTTCCTATCCATTTCACTGAAATTTCACTCTATGCGAAATAGAATTTGTAAAATATTCATCATTTAACATTTTAAATGCATTTTCATAACACATCAGTCAGTCGGAACGTGAAAATTGGCAAAAAATGATTATTCAGTGAACGATTGCATTTTTTTAACCCAGTTTAGAGGCTTGCAACACCAAGCTGTTTCTATGTCAGCGAACTATAATAAATCAGACGGAAATTACGCAATTCAGTTGACAAACTGGTGCATCTTATTAGAGGAGATGCGTGCTTTTTAATACAGCTGCATATGTATGCAAAAATTTTTTTTTGCTATCACGAAATTCTATCATCATAGATCTTAAATCGTTTATAATAATCTAAGACCTAATTTTTAAACTGACCGAGTTTTTACGTAGCAAGATTTGGATCTTGTTGAATAGGGAAATTTATTTGACCTAAATCTAAAGTCTCATAATCAAAACACTTTAACGATTTTTAATCTTACGGGATAGAGCAGACAACATAAATAACGTTATTAAACGATATAATGTACTAAATATGGGACGATCTTATTTATCATAAAACGAGTAGTTAATAAATTTAGATTTATCGAAATTTCCGTAACAAGTTTTTTTTATGATTACAGATTATTAAAACAATGTCACAGACATTTACAGTGGTAGTGCCCGCTTTAACTTCTTAACAAGAATGGGCCAAGACGCCCGGTGTAATATCACGACCATACACAAGACAGACGTGAAGTGGCCTAATTTAAGTCCCTTTCTCTTTACCTCCCTTTTCTTATAAGGAGAGTATTGGAAGGGGAAGTGGATTTGACGGTGGAGGATATGCATAGGAAGGGGAAGTGTTCTCTTTATGTGCGTCGCGTCTTCTGTCGGATAAGGGTAGGCAAAGCAACTGCAATTGCGGATGTGTATGGACAGGCGGTCGCTTTCCATATCGGTGGATTCAGGTGGCCGGTTGCTCGTTTGTCATCTTATATTATAAAAAAAAGAGACAAAGTACTACGTCTATGGATTTTCCCGTGTGGGTAATTTTCTAAAGTTTATATTTAATTTGCGATTAAATGCAATAACAATCTTAATTGGCACTGCACGTTTTTACTCATGGAATCATAAGAAAAAAAAACAAGTTCTGTAATTGACTTTGATAGGAACCATCAAGGGCGTTAATATGATAAATATTATTTCGTAAATAACCTTTCCTTTCCGTACGAACAACTGTCAATTTATATTGACTGGATTGCGAAAGTCAACTCGATAGAAAAAAAAGCAAAGTCCAATGATGTAATCAGACACGGCCACTGCTAAGTTTTCATTGATGATTAAATGTGGTTAAATGGGCGTTTTTTTCTAATAGATACTTCCAACAGAGAATCAAGTCAAGATCTTTTGAATGTTATAAACTATTATATTTGCTTTATTCTCTTGGAATTGTCAATTGGTGTACCATAATTATTTATTTAAATTAGAATTGACGAGTAAATCTCAGTGCAAAAGTGAATATTTTAAAAACAAACAAAAATATCAGTACCTACATATTAATTGCGTGAAGGTAAAAGCACCGTAGAGGGAGATTGTTTATCCGAAATTGGTATAAATGTGAACGTGTACAGGTTTCTGATGTCTTCTCACAGCTCGATATTAAGATCAACTTTACCTAATATGAGACAGACACTTAAGGTCTGCAAGTGCAGCCCATTGCCGTGTGAATGACGAGGTCTGTACAAAACGACATTCAAAATAAATCAATTTATGTTTAAAATACAAACCAATAGCCAATTCTTTAATCCTTGTCCAAACATGGAACTAGGACAAGGAAGGCCGACACCAAATAACTGGGAAAAGGCAAAGATAGAAGAAGAAGATTTTAAAAATACAGATTTAGTTACAAAAGATTAAAATATGTGTTACAAAAACTGCAATAGTTACCCTCTGTCATAGCATTGTCTGATAAATTTAGTCACCAAAAGCGTTGCTTGCAAAGCATTTTGTTAACATACATTTCTCCAATATTAAATAGTAAATTTATCGTAATAAACAACAGGCTGGTTGTGCTTAACAATATTCTCTCTGAATTATAATAGTTGGCATAAGTACTGCACGAACTTAATAAATCCGGAACACGTGCGCTGCATGCATTTACGTCATATAAAACCTTGATTGGCATTTCGCAAACGACCGCCGCTCTCAAAGCTGCATTTCACGCTGCTAAACAATCGATTGTTGTCCAATAAATGTTATCTGCAGAGCTATGCATTCAACTATGTTGTCATTGACAATATAATCAAAATATATAAATACTAGCTGTTCCCGTGCGACTTTATCCGCGTAAAATTATGAAAAAATTTATTATATCGTTCACCTGTGTAAAATTATCAATTGCAAATGTCAAAATTACATGACACGATGACAAACCATGGCAACCTTGCTTCCTTGATGTTGGCAGCAACTTATGGTCTCTTTCCCACATTAGGGTTTTTATCCAAAATATTTACCCTGTAAGTTTAATGGCGTGAAAATATATAGCCTAAAGCGTGACGTTAGTGTAGGGCCTGTTATTAAAAAAAGGATTATTCAAAAATATGCTGTAATTTCTGACATCTTAGGCAACAAAGAAGTGTGCGTTTACGCTTTATTATTAGAGTATAGAAGTATAGGTATGTCAGGCCAATATATAAATAAGTAAGTATCTAAATATATGGACGAAAACCTCAGTGGGTTAATGAGCTAAATAAACTCAAAAAGAATTGTAAAAATCATATCCAAATATTGAGTGATCTTAGATTTCAATTTTGTCCCCAACTTATTTACTCATCGGAATTTATCTGTAATTCTGACAAGAGATGATGTTTTAATTTTAATTTATTACTTGTAATGGTCGATTTGTCAAAGCAATATCTGTTGCATCATTTAGAAAGTGTACCGTTAAGAAATGTAACAAACGAGCGTTTAAATCTCCTCGCGTGCCGTACGTCAAGATTCTCGCCAAGGGAGACGAGTTTATGTGCCACTAGCAAACTGGCAGCAGAGCCGATGTGAATTGCAACTTTTGACATTTCTAAATGTTGCAATTCATTGGTATTCCGACGCTATTCGGTGAAATATTACGGAATAAAAAGAAATTATCGTTTTTTATAAAAACTTCAGACACCGCAGGTATTATAACTGTAATATTCAGTTCCTGGTTTGTAAATAAATGTCATTTACTTACGAGAGTCAATCAATTATGTGTCGTTAATTTCGATCATAGTAATATTATTAAAGGTTCCGACCAGCCTTTTACATTAACTGATGCGTTATAAAACGTGGGGCTTAGTAGGTACTAAGGCTGTATAGGTTACAACCTTACAAATAAAAGCGATATAAAGTTAAACTTAGGAATAAAACTTACACTTAGTTTATTCCGAAGTTTATACCGCGTTTATTTGTAATCATGATAGTGTTTAAGTTATCTGTTAATCTTTACTACAGAGGTGATATGTGTCTTCTCGTTTGTATATTTTTTAATTGACATAAAATAGTTATTACATTATTGAATCTCCTGTTACGTAAAGCATAAAATGTAATAAAACAGCACAGAGATAAAACTATTTATAGACTAGCGTGACCTAATAATAGGTCTCATTGTATATTATCGCATAGTTAAATAAATATAATTATTGTCAATAAAGGCAGGAGTGACAATGAGTCGCGTGTTAGTACGTTTCGTGATCGACTAGCCACGCATTGCTTCCCATACTTTTAATTACACTGCATTGTTAACTGAACGGAAACAAGCATTGTACTCGCGGCAAATCGCAACAAACTCCTCGCCGACGGAAATAATATTATCGCAAGACTTAACACTCACAAGCAAGTAAGTGAATGATGTTCGTAGCTCAGCTTGAAGTAGAAGAATAAAAAATATGTACCATAGAAGAAATGAATAACTTCTTTTTGGATGTTGGTTAAACGAGAGTATACAGGCTGTCGCGAAATGTTGATGTTAAACAAAATAAAGTGTGAACTTTAACATTTTTATGCCACACTATATGCAGGCTTCAATAACAAAGGCAAGGAATAAAAAATCTGGTATGGGCTAATTATTTAGCTGTTAGAAATGAAGCATTCTACAAAAAATGGTACAAATGCAATCAAAAGACTGTTTTTTTTATATAAGAAATACCAAACAAATACTGTTAACGAAAGTTTACAAAAACGTTTAAAGCGAACGAATCTTTTATTCGTTAGAAAAGCGCGGTCATTTTCACCGATCTCTTAACGTTTAATGGTTTTATTATCGAGTGGCAGATAGCGTGCCGAATTCTCGGCTACGATTCTCGGAAAACATGGAAGAGTTTAATTTTAAAATGACTGTAATAGATCAATAGAATCTATAGAAACAACTTTACGGTACTTCTTGGCGGAAATGTATTATTTTTATTAAAATTGTCTATCTCTGCCGACATGTAACTCTTATCATTGGTGTGTAACAAGTTTCAATACAAACAAAACGCAGATGCAACTTGTTTGAGAGCAGCGGCGTGAATAAGAGCACGCGTGAGCGCGTAGATCTCTGATAAGATAGTGGCTATCGTGGGAATGGTCTCACTCGCGCCATCTAGTGCTACGTTCACCATCTCTCATCATTGATAGTTGCCATACTATGATTGACAAGAAAATCATATGCACCTGTCATAATTTAGTGTTGCAACGTAAAATACTAATAGGAAATTTTAAGGTTTTTAAAAAATACATAGTTAATATGTGCAAAAATAGGAGACACATTACATTTTACAAAACATTTTCAAACGAACAACTTTGAACATTACAATCATGATGTTATAAAACGTTGCTAACGACAGAAAAAAAATGCTCTGCTATCCGTACGAAGTCGGGGTTGTTAGTACTATTCAGTTATCGCAGTATAATTTAATCATAAATTATAACTTAGTAACAGGTACGCTGCAAGGGAATTTCCGTTATCGCGGACGCGTCGCGAATTGTTTCGCGCGTAATTGCGATTTTAACCGCCATCAGGCCGAATGACATAAAGCGTAGCATTTTATATTATTTTTCTATTATTTTTCACTTTACATACGCTCATATTGCACGTCAATGAAATTAATTTACGACAATATTAAAAAGATTTTTAGTTTATTTTGTAATTGTGTATGACTAAATACAAAAGCAAAAAAGCCTTACATTCAGGTATTTTGTGTTTGCCCTTGTCACGTTTCGGTGATAAGAAAGTAAAAAACAGTAGGCAATTATTACGTCTGTCAAACCTGATTTCGATAAGGGACATAACACTTTATTTCTTTTTTATTGACACTCGTATTGTGAAGAAATACAGTAAGAATTTAAATAAAACAATACGAAATAAGATATAGGACTTACTGCACTCAGAATAGTTAATTTTTAATAAACGGTTTTGTAGTTATTTACTAAATCTACACTAAACCCTTTTACAATCACTAAACGTCCTTGAATGCGGCAGTTAGAAAGAGAAAACTGATAAATTATACTAATCTATCGTATATTAGATAAGTACAGAGAATATAATCTTATTATGGAATTACGGATGATATAACGTGAGAACGGAACGCGAGAAAATTGCAAATATACTCTGAGTTTACGCTTTCCAGCACCGGCAGCGTTGTTTGTCTACTACGGATATCCACAGTACAATATTACTTTTAAGTTAGGAAAAAATTTACTTAACAAGACTATTATTTAGAGACATTTATGTTTATAATGAATGTGTGCCGTAAAATATGTTTTTTTTTTTTGTTACAAAAGTTGCTAATCAAGATTTCTTTCTTTTCCATTCACCTTTCACAACTGGCCAGTTATTTCTCGATGGCCAGTGACAGCCATTAAATGTTTACGTTAAATAAAAAAACAAATACAAGTCGGCGTAACCCATTGTCAAAATACGAATAACATTTGAATTTCTTTAACGCGAATGCGATAATAGGCGTTAATTCCGTGTGTTTATTTGAAATTGGCAAGTAGACGGAGTGCGGGCAATTCGGGGTTCGTCGACCCCGCGATACAAACCCGAACTAGACGGGGCGAGTTACCGTACATTCGACATTGCGTTTTTGTGTACCTTTTTTATCAAATGGTTTTTATATATTCACGACCGTTAGTTGCCGGCGGTGTAGATTGTAATTTAATTAAAAGAAAAAAACATGCAAATAGACGCCTCTTTTTAATTCGGTTATAAAAAAAACTATTACTGAAGTGTTCTTAATATAAATGAGTTTATAAAAGTTAACTACTAAACATATACAGGTAACAAAGGCTATTTACATATACGGTGCATAAAACACAACAATGGTCCACTGTCTATTTTGACAATGAACGCATAAACTTGGGGAAAAAATGCACCTCAAATCATCGAGAATATTTAAACAAGCAGTATACAAACATAACTGTATACTTATAACGTCAGTTATCACTGTGACTAATTCTAGGAATAAGATTGATTTGCAAGACTACAAATGTCGCTTTCACATTCGCAGGTGTGGACGCTTTTAGCAGCATATCAAATGGCACACTGCTCATATTATTACTCTGTGGTTGGCCGGGCTCGTATCGAGTCTCAACCGGTATAACAATGGAAAAAATATTTAAAAGAAAAATTTAATATCAATAATACAAAATATTATTTAAAGCCAAGATATGAAAACAGTACGATTTTTAAAGCGGAGATGCAATAAAAATCATTGTTTGTTATTTAATTACAAGTAACAGTATATTCTAAATTGTATAGCATATTATTGTTCCGATTTGTTGACGTTACTTTTTTACGTTGAAAGAAAATCCGTAAATAATTTTTCAATTTTCTATAAAAGTTTTCCTTTCATTGTAACCGCGTGGGATACAACACGGGCAATGAAAAGTTAATCTGCGCTCACCGGAACTGTTGGAAAATTGCGCGATTATCTTTGTACAATATGGCTCCGGTAATTACAATGCTTTATATAAAAATACATAGCTATTTATAGAATGTTTATTATTGCTTACTACATACTGACATTACTTTTTAGTGATATATGTACAAATGTATAAATTTCATAAATTATTTTCGTAATATTTATGTACCAATATTAAAATTAAGTGATGACGATAAAAAAAAACATTTAGAAAACAATCAAACATCTACAAAAACGTAATACTGGCAGCTTGACAACTTTAATTGACAGTTAAAAAACGTTTTTATAGCAAAAAGGTTTGATAAGATAATCAGAAAATTAAAAAAAAAGACTGTCGTAAATCGTGTGCCTTTGTATAGTATGAATTAACCACAATTTAAATGTTAAATCGTTGATTAACAATAAATTAAGGATAGAGGAAACGTATACATCACAATATGGTAATCACGTTATCAAAGTCATTTCTCAAACAGGTTTCACACGAAAAGGTTGTCTACCTCGCGTTTCTTGAACTTGGGCTAAGTTATTTTTCAAGGTTCTAACATAACAAACATGTTTACGCATACATAATATCTTATTTAACTAACACCTACTAGATCCTTATGTATTTATCTATACTAAAGATTTGTATTTTTGGAATTTTGTATGTATTCCATTTACGTAAAAACTACTGGGCCGATTTCCAAATTTTTTTCACCATTAGAAAGGTAATCTATCTGTTAATAATATAGGCTATATTTTTCATTTATTTTTTTATTTCACGCGGACGTAGTCGCGAGCAACAGCTAGTTCTGTAACTTCTATTTCTTGGTAAATGAACATTACGATTGATCGTATTAGTAAAAGTAATAACTAATACATGTACACTGTCACGAGTACTCAGGAATCATTTTAGAGTATTTACTATTTTAAATCTATGCTAAGGGACCTCCTAAGTAAACAATGTTCATAGAATAATCTTACATAACATTTTAGAATGTTTTGTATGATCAGAAATAAATTATATTGTAAAATTGATTGTAAAATAATTTAACGAGACCTGCATGCATGCCCGCATTACCAACCATGTGACGTCACAGATTGTAGTATTCACAAATCAGGACACTTGGAAATTCAAGCATGACACGTGGGAAATTAATGGAAAAACACCTGCGCGAATAATAAAGATATGCCAATACAAAATCGAACGATTATTTATGATAGCCGATATTAATTCAACACAGACAAGTCTTTGTGAACGTTGATTAGAATTATTATAATTTTGATGCATAACTCAAAATGACTGCTAAAGTATTTGTAACTAACTGTTGCTCGCCATTTCGCCCGCGTGGAAATAAAAAAATATAGCCTATGTTACTCACAGATAAGTTACCTTTCTGACGGTGAAAGAATTTTTAAAATTGGCCCAGTAGTTTTTGAGTTATTTCAATAAATACAAAAATATAAATCTTTTACTCTTTATAATATTAGTTTAGATATGCACATCTCTGTTTTTTTTAAGGAATACAGGTAAAAAGAATTATGTCAAAAGATGTATTTGTTGACAGTTAAAAAAAAGCGGGAAACTGTGGCACAGATCAACAACAGCAGTAAAAAGCCCGCGTCGGTCGGATTCCGCGAACGCGCAGTACCACGCGTGTAGTGCTCGTGCGATAAAGTTATGATAATGAGGGCTAACGACACGAGTCACGCCCGCATTTATTGCTTTATTTGTGCCGATTTACCCGCTGACTGTTAGCCCAACTAATTGTTTGATAAACGCTTTTTGTTTATTTACATATCTCCTGTCGATATTCTTTGTAGCCAGGATAAATATTAAAATTCAAAATACACTTAAGTTATTGTATTACGATTTGACATTGAAATTTTACTTAGAAGTGTATCAATATTTATCGTATTACCCATAAGTTTTTCGCTACGTTATCCAACGTTTCTCAACAATGCCTTGCGGTCTATTGTCGGTCGAAATTCATTGATAAGGGTCATTAAAAAAACATATTGTACGTTTTTTGTTTCATCTAATCTATATTTTAACAATTTAAATACATTAAAATTGTATTAATGAAATCCCTACAATGATAACTTTAATCTGATATCTATTATCTGTGGTTTTTCTATTTGTCATTTTGTTGCTACATTGATAAAATATTAGGAAATAAAATTGTTCGCGAAAGTGAATTACGGATATCACAAAAATTTCATGAATGTGTCAAGGCAAAGAGTGTATGGGTTTTAACCATTTTTAATTGAAAAGACAGATAAAAACATTTAAACCCAAGCGTTATAAGTATTGAGTCATATCATAAAATAAGAGTTGAAAACAAATGAGGTAATGTTTCTATATCAAAACATTTTATCACTTGCATGTTTTCCCAGGAACATTTCACTATAAAATCATTAAGATTATTAAAGTTTTTCCCCGCATTTTGCCAAACTATAATAAACAAAAACGATTATTTTCCACATACAAAATTAAACTAAACATATATAAAATGTCTACCGTTTTTTATTAATATGAATTTAAAACATGCTAAAGTCACAAAAATACTATTTACACACTAGATTAAATACTAGAATAATATTTAAATTATCAAAATAGAAAACCCTGTACTGTATTTGGTAATTTTAAATTATCAATGACTCATCCAGACAGGTCTTTGAGTTTAGGCGCCATCTCTGATGGCATAAATATACGCCTACGACAAAAAAACTTTTTTATAGATCTTCTTATGATAAGGGAGATATATAAAACACCAAAAGTTGGTTAAATATACAAATTTAGATATATCTAAATCCATATTTCACATGACTTATGTGACAAAATGCTAGAAATTAACCTCAAAAATTATTTAAACGAGTTTGTAAGCAATACATTTTAGGAAAACTCTATTACTGACAAACGATAAAAATAAATAATTACTACGTTTATTTACATTTAAATTAACAACAAACAATATTACAACACAACAGATTTATCTCAAAGTTAGCAGTGACTGTGATAATAATTTCGTATGTACGTTACGTCAACGGGCAACACTAAAAATAGTTGTTATTAGCAATAGATGAGGCAACACAGCTACTTGTCGGAATTTCGGCGAGTTCGTTGACACCACCGCCGACGCCTTTCGCGAAGATTGTAAACTTTTTATCTCCGTTGATAGAAATTGCATTGGACTACATTTGCTTGATTGTTAATAACATTCTTTGCGTAAACACTCTCATAAAGAATAGTGATTTAATATCTTAAAGGCAAGAAAGGATGGTCTTCAAGCCTATGTACTAAGTTACAATCGATGGGAAAGCAATTCTTATCTTCATTACTTTTTAGGAATCTTTTATAGATCGCAAAATTGTCAAAAACCCTTTCTACAAATGTAGGTAACATTGTCGACTAAAAATTTCACACAACGCTTTCAAGTGAAGTATATAACACGTGTTAGATTCCTTGAATATGAGATGATTGTCATTAAAAACGCGTATTCATTGAATAGCGACAGTTTCTCGTGAAGTCCTATGGAGCCACTTAAATTAAATCGATCGTTTGGCTTCAGGGGAGGTCAACAACCGGCTCCCAGCAGTGCCGGGCTTATTACCACAAGAAAGCTTTTATAAAATCACATTACAAAAAGTCATATACTTAACACAAGTGTTGCATGATTACTTATTAACGAACGTAATAAACGCACGTTTTGTATTTCGATAATTAACTGCGTCTTACTTAGGAATCAAGAGTAACTTTGTTGGAAATTTTACAAAGGCATTTATATTTCTAGGTTAATTCTTAGTATGATATCTAATGAAAAATTTCCTCAATCAGTTCTTCAGTTCTCAATCAGTACTCATTTTCATATAATATAACAATCATTAAATGACACATGTCAGATTGTATACTTTAGCGTCGTCTAAATGTAGTCTAGTAGTAAGTGGATTCTTAGAGCGGGCTTTAGATCAAACTGTTGCGAAACGGTTGTGCGATTTTTGATTGTTTCCAGACAATTCCGCTGTCTAGCTGCACAACTAAAAATCTAGTGTGCGCATATAAGGTCATAGGAATCAAAGCGAGACTAAACAGTTGTGCCATAGTTTAGTCAAATGTGTGCGCATGCTCTTAGAGTTAAGTCTCGCTGGATAAAAACTTATAATATTAAATATAAACAGCACTTCATGCAAAAGCCGACCTCTGTGAACGCACGATGATTCGACAGAACCTGTCTAATTAGCATTAGAGAGAAGTATACTTTTTTCTTTGCCCAAAACTTTCTATACAACAGTTATGTTTACAGGTCGGCTGTAAGATAGAAATCAAAATCGTTTGTTTTAAATTTATTTAAAAGTATTTATGTTTATAGTAAACATTTTAAAATTAATCAATTCGCTATCAAGCATCTTTAACCTTTATTGTTATAACCTGAATACGTCAAATACTTGAACAAATGCAATAACCAATTTATCTATTTCTTAACTCTCAAACCACACTAACTACATCATACTTCAAACAGGGTCATTCGAATCAAAATTACGAATTAATATAATCAATACTTACCTCTAATCTGTATTGCGTATTAAAAAGTCAAAGAGCTTGATTCATACCGCCACTTACCTGTAAAAGAAAAACAGAACGTAAGTCTAAAAACATGGCGCGTGAGTTTGACAAAAAGGCAAAATTAGCATAAGTTTCTTATCGCTGTTATCGAGTTCGGCAGCGCTGCGGATAAGCACGCTTGGAAAGGAAAACATGTTGACTGTTAAGTTGCTTTGTACTATCGGGGAATTTGGCGGTTCTACCTTAAAAATACAGTCTATTAAACATTTTGTACGTAAAAAGAACGATCAACTAATTGCCTTTCATTATCATCTTGTCGTATACATAACTCACTGACATTGGTTATTTTTAAGAATAGGCGGAGTTTGTCTCGTTGCAATAGACGAGGTATTTCTTCTGTTAGGAGAACACCGCGGATTACCGCCACTGTACGTAAAGATCGGCTACCTTACTTGCACTGTGTTTATAACGTTATCTATGCGAAAATAGACCCTTTTCGGCTTTTGACTCCACATGTGTTTTGACGGCGATAAATATGACATTAAAATTCCGGTAACAATTCTATGATAATGTTTTTTTTAAGTACAAAAGGGAATTTAGTATAATTTATATAACACGTATCGACCTTGTAAATTGTTTTGTTATGCCGATTGATAAATAACGACTTATGACATATATTTCACTGAAATACAACAACAAATATTATCTTATCAAAATATAGTAACAGCTACGTTGCGTATTAATCTAACGAGTAAATTACGTGAGTAATGTATTTCCATTCTTTAATCTCCGAAGTTATGTATTGAAAATTATATAAATGCGACCGTGAATATGTTTAAACCAAGGCCCTAAATCATCATTCTAAAAATTTTGACCAAGTTTTTGTTACATAAGTAACATAATATGGACCTATCTTCAAATACCGCATAGTTGCTTGCTCGCAACTCTTACTGTCGTTAACCTTAATAAGGTTTAAACTATTTACTGATTTCATATTGGATAGAGTTTTTAAATATTTATAATATACTAGCTTTCGCCCGCGACTCCGTCCGCGTTGTATTAAAAAAAACAAAAGTGAGTAGCTTATGTGTTCTTCCAGACTATATCTATACAAAATTTTATCGAAATCTGTTTATCCGTTTAGTCTACAAACTCTAACAAACATCCATCCATCTATCCATCCATCCATCTAAACTTTCGCATTTATAATATTAGTATAAGTATACTAGTATGAAGTATGATTTATTGTAAAAAACTTTAGTCGACGTTTTCCTCAGAGTATCAAGATAAAATGATATACGTTATGTCAGATTGGTATCGGAAATAGAAATCAATTTAGTTAATTACTAATTATATTGAAGCTAAATTTGATTTTCAATATATTCAAAAGTCAATTTAATTTATAACTTAGTATGACTAAATTAGTATTTGATTAGTTCTCTTTTCTTTAAATCCCATGACTATCGAATAAAGTAATCACAATTTGTAAACTAAATAATTATATTTAAAGGTCATACGAACGTTAATATAACATTGTTAATATCAATTTTACATTCAATATTCGACAGACCAAACCGAATCGGTGACTGAAATCTGTCATCATCAACTTGCCCCAATCCCTTACGCATCGGCACAGTATGTGCTGCTCTTCTATACATTTCTACAAGCCGTCATATCACACAATCCATTCATTTCTTCGGTCTTCCACTACCTTTGTAGCCATCCACATTCGATCTTAACACTTTCTGTTTTATGTCCCCATCGTCGCATAACATGGTCGAACTGTGATCGAAATCAGAGCTGGGTTACAACTAGAAAAATGGAAACCCATACTGGATTGCATTGTTTCGATGAGAATTCTATCGCGTGTCTCCTTAACGGAAAATAGAAGTAATAAAAAAAACTTAATAACCTTGAAAAATTATTCAAACGATCTCTGTAACTTTCAAACGTTTTCTTTTTTCATACATTTAGTTGTTCGCCCTTGGTAGTTTTTATTTACTCAGATGTTGCAGCATAAACACTTGTTCTTGCATACAATAAAAGTGTTTAAATTTAAATGAAAAACCTAACATAATATTTAAACTAAATATAAATAAGACTCACGTTTGTCTCTGAGTTTCTTGTAACTTAACAAGTTTTTAATTCGAAATAGTCGAAAAACCATTTATGTTGTGGTGTTTCAGTGGTTTAAGCACTCGACTTGTAATCTACAGGTCATGTGTACACCACATAAATTTTCATATATACAAAATTTACCCGACGTTCTTACGGTGAAGGAAAACATCGTGATGCAACTTCCACATATCGGCGAAGAAATTCAGATATGCGTGAAGTCAACGAAGCGTGGTTGACTATGGCCTAGTCACCCCTTATTAGGGTAGGCTCCGAGTACCTCGGTGGGGACATGTAGTGAGCTGGTGTTGAAAAACTAGATATAGGTCATTCTTTGGACGATTTGTTACTCTATATGGTTGTTTTTCAACTGAATTGTTTGTTATTTTAATATATTATCGACCTTGACACAAAAACGTGCTGCTTTCCTAACCTTGGCGGATCATTAAAAACGCATTATCTATAAATTACCGTCGATGTTTTCATATAAAGTAAGCACTAATCGACACGTCGCTATTTTCTGATAATGAGAGAAAGCAACAGTATAAATGTATGAAATATACATGTAAAGAGCTCATCATGCAAAATTTATGAACATTCACTAGTACTGTTATGTTAGAAAATATCTTAGTAATGGTATACGTTTTGGTATGAATAGGTTTGTTAGCACTTTCATATGAGAGATTGTATTTTGATTTAGCATTATTATACAATTTTAAGGTTGCAGATTTAAAAAAAAATATAAAATGTGTGTTGAATAAAGTCTTTCACTTTTAGTTTATTTTAATAAACCACTAGGTTATGTTTACAGGTAAATAAAAAAAATATTTCAAATCAAATAAAGACGAGTAATGAAACCTTGAAACTAAGTTTGATTGGACCCAAGCACGTGCTATTACACGTATTTCTAATTAGATTTCTAAAGATAGATTTTATTATATTACAACGATTAAACAAACTTTACTAATAACTTAACTATTTTGTTTAACAGAATCAAGGTTTTTCGCAAGAACTTCAAACATTGGCCTCACGAAGAGGCTTTACATGTGAAATATTTGCTAACTTAAAGTCAAGTAATAGATGAACGTTAGAAGTGTTCACACTATAGCTTTAAAATTTAAAAGTATAGATTAACAAAACCTAGCGTACTCACGAATTTAAAACTTGAAGTTGAACTAGATATTATTTCAATTAAGTAAAATTATTAAACTGCATTAATTTACAAAGGTAAAAGGTATGAAAAGTCATAAGAACTTTAAGACGGGATGTGAATGATTAATTCGTGAACCAGGCGAATGCTCTCATAAAATTTTCATGTAAACGTACCGTTCACCTGCGTCGAACTTGCACGCGCCGTGCATATCGTTTCGGAATCGTCCTAGGTAACCCGTAAATGATTTTTAATTGCCTCATAAGTTGTTTTTATCGCCTTCTTATCATTTATATAAATGTCACCAAGCAAAGTGAATCATGGTAATTCAATAGAACACGATATTTCATAAATCGAATGACTATCCATTAAAAGAATATAAAAACAAACAATTGTTTTTTTTTTATTTAAAGAGGAGAAAAAGCTTGGTGCTGCATTAAATATAGATATTTTCATGAAATTATTTTAATACGTAGCGCTTTACTATATCTATACTATACCATAAAGAGGAAAGATTTGTATTTTTGTATGTATTGACATAACTCAAAAACTACTGGGCTGATTTAAAAAATTCTTTCACCGCTAAAAAGCTACGTTCTCGCTGAGCAACAAAAGCTATATTTTTAAATTCCAAGTGGATGAAGTCACGAGTAACAGTTAGTAAATTAAATAATTGGAAATCAACAACACAATCAAAATCGTTATACTACTGTTAGGAATAAAATTAGTACCGTGCTATAGAATTGGCGCAACTCTAGATTATCGGCATAAACGTCACGTGCCTAGCTGACAGCTGTCAATGTCACTAGAAGTATGGATAGATTTGGCGCGCATCCTAAGTCTTGACGAGAAGTATTGCTCTGAGTTAAAAGCGACAATATCAATTAAATAAGTTGTCTAATACTACATATATTTCTTTCAATATCAATTGTTTAAAATTAAATAACGAATGAATGATTGATAGAATGAAAATAATTACAATAGCAGTGGCCAAAAGGGACGCAAATATATTAATACATAAACGACCATTTCCATGATCAAATTGACTTAATAAATTACAAAACGTAGGATAACATGAGCCGTGTCCGATGATTGGATACGAGACACTTCGCAACGGGTCGTAATAATATATCAGCGACGGATTACATAGTAACATATGCATGAGATGTTTATTATAATGAGATGGCGTAAGGTTCCGTAAACGTGGCTTTTCAAATGTCACCAGGCGAGGATCTGAAAGGTCACATTTACAAAAATTATGACAATCGAGATTTTACTATCATTTTTGTTGCATTTAGCCAGCCAGATTAACAACTATCAAACAAAGATGAGTGAGACCCTACTGTCAGTTCATTCAATCAAACTAATAGGTATTATAAATGCGAACGTTTAGATTGATAAATGTTTGTTACAGTTTGTAGCTTAAATGTCTGAACGAATCTGGATGTAATTTGGCATATAAAAAACATATTCTGTAAAAACACATTGACTACTTCTGTTTTTTTTAATCCCACGCGGACGGAATCTCAGACAAAATTTAGTCAGGATATATATATAACCTACAATGACATAGAATATGTCACAAAAGGAGGGCGCTAGTGAGCTATAAAAGTTTCACTCTATCGCTGTAAGTAAAACACTATCGGAAGAATTATTCCCAACCGTCACCCCGCCGTGTCCCCACGTGTGAATAAAAAGTTTCATCCGTCCCACCTCTTAGTCCCACTATTACCAATAAGGTGACAGATGGAACCGTTATGAAATAAAATGAGCTCCAACCGTCCGCTCGGTCAAAAGGTGGGACGGATGAAACTTTTTATTCTCATCTCCCACGTGGGGACAGAGCGGGATGACAGTTGGGAATAATCCTATCGGAAGATCAAATAACAAATGAAGTAAACAAATGAAAAATAATGATTAAAAATAATAAAGAGCTATGGGCATCATCCTCCGAATAGAGAGCAATGTTTACTCAGTAATTAGTCGATATTTCAACAAGCGGCGATGTAGGCGGACGGCTGAAAGGGTGATTACTGATAATTATATAGATAACAGTGCAGGAAACTGATACCGAAATGACAGGACACAGTGCGACGACTGGTTATTATAAACATTTTTTTACTTGGAGATTATCCTTGATTATTGAGAAACAGCAGTTCATTAACATCGATTCACCGAGGAATTTTTATTAGCAACTAGCTGTTGCTCGCGACGTCGGCCGCGTGAAATTAAGAAATATAGCCTATGTTACTTACTGATAACATAGCGTTATAATGGGAAAAAATGTTTGAAATCGGCCCTATAGATTTTGATTTATTTCAATACATACAAAAATACAAATCTTTCCTCTTTATAATACCACTAGCTGTTGCCCACGACTTCACCCACGTGCAATTAAAAACTAATAAAAAAAGTCTATGTTACTCACTGATAACATAGCTTTTTAATGGTTAAGGGATTTTTGAATTTGGCGCAGTAATTTTTTAGGTAATACAAAAATACAAATCTTTCCTCTTTAAGTACTAGTATAAACTACACACACACTTTTGGTCGCGTTATATCCGAGCGGATTAAAAAAAAACAAGCAATAAATAAGGCCTACGTTTCTCAGAAAAAAATGCACCTTTCTAATGATAAAAGAATTTTAGAAATCGGTCCGGGAGGTTTTAATTTTATTCGTTACATACAAAAAATATTTAAGATGTTAAACTAAATGTAAGTCACGTATCATTTTGATTAAATGTTTGCATACTGTTACTTAACGCAAGGTCAAATGTGTTAACGATGACAGTCGGACTATTATGCAAAAAACATAATCAAATATATATCAAACAGGTTTCTAACGACTAACGACCATTGCATTTAAATGCAATTTAAAGACTTTGATATCGTTTAATGACAAATCGAAATTTAAACACAGAAAAAATATGGCGATATTAGTGTATATTAGATTTGGAAATCCTAGGACTAAGCTTCAAGAAGAGATACGGCACATAATGTTAAATCAAGACGATGTTTTTGAATTGTAAATACTAAAGGGCAATTGCTACTTACTTATTATATATCTACCACTCCATAAGTTTGTTTTAAATACAAAATCGTCAATAACACTCATTTTATCAAACACGAACACGTTTCTTATAATAATGCAAAAATCCCGAGTCTATACTTCCATAGTAAGTGTGCGTATTTTTATTTCTCCGCAAAAAATATAATAATATTGGGATTCCGGAAACAACTCTGAACAAACAGGAAAATCTTTTACATCTCGACATCAAACCGCGTATTTCTCCGGGGATTCCCTGACACTTGAGGTCCCGCTCCGCAATAGAATGTATAAAAATAACACTGGAAAATACACGATGCGAGAAAATAACCCCAAGACATATATGACGGAGCTCGGGAATTAACATAGATAAGATATTTTCTCAAACATAATTGCTATATACTAAATCCTTAGCTGTTTCAGACTAGCTTCTTCGAATCCTTTAGAGGAGAGTGAAATAAATAATTATTACCTTATTTATTTCTATAAAATTCCCGGAACAGAATCAATAAATCAATATAATGTTATTAATAAAATATCTTCAAGTTCAATATGTTATTGAAGAGCTGCCAAAGGATAACTATTATTGGATGTGAAGTCAATAAAAACAGTGGAAAAATCTTGCACTTATCGTCGTGTTGTATTGGTTAATGTACATATGTACTTCTCAAGATGTGCCACATTTGAAGGCTAGGGGAATTTTTACGGGTAAAACCCATCACGGTCCTTAGTACATGGTTACCTAACAAACAAATTTGTACTATAAACTATCGATCGATATAAAAAAATGGGACTTCAAATAAATTAAAATCCGATTTGAATGTAAGGAATTGCTACCTACACTCGTACTAATATTATAAGAAAACATTTGTATTTTTGGATGTATTGAAATAACTTGTTGTACACTACAAACTCAAAAACTACTGGGCCGATTTCAAAAATTCTTTTCCCATTAAAAAGATACGTTACCGCTGAGTAGCATAGATTACATTTTTTCTTATTCTTTAATTTCACGGGGGCGAAGTCGCGAGCAACAACTAGTTTTAATAAAAATGTTTGCAAGACTGTTGTTACCCATTCATAACAATATAGCGTGGGTTCATAGTAATTTGCACTGCAATGTGTTATTATTTCTAATACCGCGGAATATTTGTCATTCCATATATTCCTTTGATCATGACATATTCATTCGAAATATAAAAAGTTATGAAGATGTGCATTATTCTCATGCCATCTGACAAGTAGTATCCACATCCGTCTCCATAAATGGAAAGGCATAACCGGTCTTAATAAAAAACCATCGATTGGTATTTCAACAGACAAAAATAAAAGAAACGTTAAACTATTAATGAAATTTTATTAATCGTGTTTAGTAAAAAGTTTATGTATTACAAAAGCGATGTTCCAAACGATATTATCAAATCTTTGAAGCAGCAACTCCTCGTTTATTGTGACTTAAGTGTGATAAACACAAGTGAATGATCATTTAAAATGTAAACACAATTATAACGCAACGTCAACATTTACAAAAACATTAAGCCCACTACAAACAGTTAGCGATGGCCGAGATGCAGAACAAATAAATAAAAGCGTACCAAAAACGCACGATTGTAAGATCGTGATGCCCCGGGTATGGTAACGGTACAGCGAATGGAATGCAGCAACAGGTGAGTCTATCATCAATTCATGAGACGCTTTATGTAAAACATTCTGCGATGCGACCAGCTCGTACCGTACATCTTGTTTGACGAGCGTTTTGGCGGGAAAGTTACAAACGTCAATTCAACTTTACAGATTAAAAACTGCAGCCATATTTAACACAGACAAAAAATAAAATTTTAACAACCTTGTTGTAATTATTTATAGGATTGCAATGTTAAAAAATTGTAACGCGAATTTTTGTCATTAATGAGCAGTATGTGTCATAAAAATGTTTTTAAGCAATAATATTTCCAATTAAATTTTATATGTCACATTTTTGATGCTGAACGAGTAAAACCTTACTTAAAGAGACTGAATTTAAGACTTCGGAGAAACTGGCGATATTCTAAGTTATAAATTTGTATATACATATAGTACACACCAGGTTAAGTATTAGGTATTCGAAAAGCAAATGTAAAATAGTGACAAAATAAAACAACGATGGTAGATGTATTCTTCGTAACTCGTAATACAATTAGTAAAATTTATTCAAAAACGAATAAACCAGTAAATGATTGTGATATTATTAACATTATCTTTAACACACATAAAATGTAACAAAAAAAAACCATTTTATTTTGCTTTAATTTCAAATGCAATTGTTATTAATTGTCTATAAACTTTTTTCAATATCCTTTGACCTTGTAGAAAATAAATACTTCTTATTTGAATTTTAATTAGTGCAGGTTTAAAAGGTTATCGTAAAAATAACATTTCAAAAGAAAATATTTCCATCGTAGATATTGATAAGGCTTTATTTACTTTTATGATTTTATCTTGTTTTCAATAATATTTAGATTAAGTTGATTTATATCTACTTTCTAGTGATAAGGTTTTGTTGATATAAAATTTCCGACACTCGAAGCGGTGTCTTTGCATCGATCAAGACCTTGTGCTCATTTCTTTCGGATTAATTAATCGGAATTAATTTTAATTAATCACAGGAATAAAGATTATAACTTTGAGTATTTGAATATTATGGTAATTTCTTTTTTTAGTGAGTTCTTGTTGGAGATTTTGTACCAAAAGACTCATACACGATTTCTGTTTCACATTTTTCAAACAGATAGAGCGAGATGTCAATCCGTTTTGATAAGAGTGTTTCGGCAGTGGTAACCCACGTTAATACAGTAATGAAATAAACGTCTTTCCACACAGTAAGTGTAACATGCGAGCGGTTTCATAGTGGCAGTTATTTTTAAGCCTCCCTTGTGTAATTATATGTACCGTAGCGTACAGTTAAGAACAAAAGTGTACAACGGCTTAGTGGTACAAACTTATGGCTTCTCTTGTATTAACTTGCTATTCTGCTGTGTACAGTCGAGCACAGAGATTTATAAAAATTCAAACTATGTATTCATAACTAATTGACGTCGTTTGAGCGCAGCTACACTAAGGAACTGTTTAAGATTCCTTTAAAACACTCCGAGTGTGAAAATAGGTTTTATCACTTGTTATACACTTGGCGATATCAAAGTCGAATAAGATTATTATAATGCATAAACGTAATTCCTAATTACTAAGAAGGCTCTTTGTTGTCATATTGTTGATAAAGATAATTTATTGATATACGATTGTATAGATAAGTCCAAATTTACGTAAAGTTGTGAAATTATGCCTAGCGAAGTGTTAATCAAATAAAACTCAATCGACACTTCGCGTTAATTTTTTTACAATTACTTTCAAGAAAAACCCCGTCAAATGTATTAACATTCTACAGAATACCGAGAAGTTTCTAACTGATACAAATTTATTTTTCCAGGAAACTTTTGCCTTAATAAAAACAACTAACCTAAAAATGAAAATATACTTTCCATTCATAGTTATTCTTGCAAGCAATCGGAATTAACATTCTCAGTCTGGGGCACGGCCTATAATTTATCCTGCAATCCATCAAACCGTTATCATCAATCATCATTCGGTCCAAGCAATACCAGTACACACGATGCGCTTATTTACAAGCCAATAAAATGTCATATTTACGAGGTACAGTTGAGGACTTTTATATCCTACCCATCTTTAGTAAATGTCTTTTGACGATTTCAATTCAATTAGATCGGAATTCATAGAATGTTGCTACAATATAGCGCATATTACAGTTTGCTGTATTATGCTAAGTGGGGAGCGAATTTAATTCTCTTCCAGTATCTCTAAACTGTCCGATTTGACTATGTGAGAAGTAAGCGTTGCAACTTAATTTTAAGAATCAATATGTACTGATATACATAACATTCGTATTCATAGCTATAAGTTATCAACTTGAATGTCAACATGTCTTTGAGAAACCTTTTAAGTTAAATATGTCATAATTATAGCTATTTGTTTTAACTTACATTTATTTGAACCTCAAGTTACTAGTATAGAACATTATTTTACGTGCAATATTGTTAAGACAAGGTTTAAGACTGATTAAGTAATACCATATCCTTACAAAATTAGTTACCAAACGGAATTAATATGCATTTCCTTTCGTATTGTTCATAAGGATGACGCAGTGTTCCCCTCCCGAGTTTACCTCCTTCCTAAAAAAAAACTAAATGAGTCTTTGTTATAATCTGTAACAACTTAGGAGTACCATTGACTTGTCTCGTTCTTGAGTCTAGACAAAACTGAAAGATATTTAGGACCCCGATATGTAGAAATATCTAGGAAACAATATGACAAGAAGTTGGGTCTAAAAACACTCAAAGCTGAGAGAGCTTCAGTATGAAGTTATATTTCAATTGTCTATAAAAATTTTAACATCTTAAAGTGGTATTTATTAAGTTGTCGGTGCGTCTCAACATAACTGTTCATCGAGTTCTTAGAGAACAAAATTTATTCGTGACTTGCGTCACGATACGGTACTTCCAAGTACGTACAGACGGACATCCGTGTTCCGACCGCACTAACAATAATATTTAATGTACATCTAGATATTTTATTAAATAAGCCGTATCAGGAAATATATGGATTAGAATAACGTGAGTTTCGATTTCCATAACACAAATAAGACCCATTCTCATTTTTGTGGCATTTTTAATGATTCATCTAAATTTATTTTTACTCTTAGTAATTAAACAATAAAAATGATGCAACAAGGAAATTAAATAACTTAAAACATTAAATAAAGTAGAAATGTCCGTTTTATATTTATTTAAGTTAGTCATCGCAGGATGCTGAAAATAAGATAGATTATGAAACTTTTAAGTTACAACTGTATAATCGTATGGCAAAGTCTAGATACCTGTAACCTTTAAAAGCAATATTGTAACACCAATAGCTTTGTAAATGTCACAGTCTAATGAAATGCGCTTCTAATAAAAATCCTGTTATGATAATGAACTATGGTGCCTTACGGAGCGCTTAGAAACGCTGTATCCTATATTGGAATGTTACTAATTGAATCGACAACCAATAAACTTTTTTAATCCATTAAATGTTGCCATTATGCAGTCTATATTGATATTAGTTGCAGATTTAGTTGCAACGAATATGTAAAAGATTAAGTATGTTTTATTTTAATCTGTTTAGTATCTAGAATTTTCTTACGTAAACGTTCATGTTCAAGTGAAAGTAAGCAAGGTAACGGTTAATAAAAACGCAGTAAATTATTACTATCATAGTATTAATGTCGCTTTAATCAAGTTATTAAATAAATAATATAAATTATATGATTTGAATAATAGAGAATACCATCACTACAATATGGGTAAGATAACATAGGTCGTGTCGTTACACAATTCTTATGCAGTACGAAAACACAATGACGATATTACCCTCTTTATCAGTCAAGTAATAAGGTCAATTTTGCAATGCCAAAGTTAAATTAACTCCAAACATTAAACAGAGAAAGCAAAGCGTCTTATTAAAAACAAAAAAGATTTTTAGGACACAAGTCTTCTTTGGCAACCATAGGTAACTGCTAAAAAGTTTCACGAAAATCTGTTTTAGTAATTACAGTGTACAAACAAGCGATTTTTATTTGTGTAGAAAATAAGATATTTGATGTCATTGAACTGCATGGGCGTTACCTAAGAGATGTCGAAGTTTTTCATCAATAACACCGTTACTTTACGCTCTGTGTATGAGATTGTGTTTTTATTGCCTTTATAAAGTGCAAAAAGTATTTAATTGAATCTACACTTGAAGATTGATATTCCTGGCAAAGTTTTATTACAAACTGAAAGTGTTACATGCATAAAACATAACTACTTTGACGCTTCTTTATAAATATACTTGATACTTAAATTAACTTATTAAAAAGTTTGTTATTTACATTACAGTTTTATAGATAGTCCTTTTTAATATTACACTTATATATTTAGTTTTACGTATCACGACGTAGAATGAAGAAAGGGCAGGCTGATGAAATTTGGTCCGCTTTAATCACATTTGTTAAATTAATTTTGATTGAAAAACAATTGCAATAACTTTCTTTAATCGTTTATTGACTTCTTTGTAGATATTTCAACGACAAAACAATCATCGTCCTGAAAATATCCCGATACTCCGAATAACCGATACTAGTCAAAGCCGTTACCGAAAAATAAACGTAATACTACTCCCCGTTAAGTATTCATTTTGCAGGAGCATTTCCTAACTTTACTAAACTTTTTACCAAAACACGACACAGGGATATCAAGTTCATTCACCAGACGACATTGTCGCCACGCTCCGTCGCCCAACACAAGCCTATCCGCACGACTTTGTCTAAATTCTTCACATTTTTTCTTCTTCTTACACCGTATTGTGAAACGTAATAAAATTTATTATCCGCACTATAGATAGTAATTGAGAGATACAGAGCGTGACTAGAAAATAAGAATGGTGCGTATAGTTTTACGCTGAGTGTTATGTTACAATTTTATGAAATACTAGCTGTTGCCCGTGACTATGTATGAAATTAAAATAAAACTTTTATCTCATGCGCTATACAAGAAAGCAGTGTAATCCACATCAATTTAGCTTTTAAGTTACCTGAAATACCATGAATATATTTTTCACAGGAAACAGCATGATACAAACGAAATATCATTGATTTGTTTATAAAACAATAAATTCACTTCATATATTAATGAATTTTTTTCATAAATATTAATCAACTAGCTTTCGCCCGCGACTCCGTCCGCGTGGAATTAAAAAAAAACAAAAGTAAGTAGCCAATGTGTTCTTCCAGGCTATCCTCTACATCCATACCAAATTTCATCGAAATTCATTCAGCCGTTTAGGCTACAAACTCTAACAAACAAACATCCATCCATCCATCCATCTAAACTTTCGCATTTATAGTATTAGTATGATTACTAACGTTTGTTCAAAAGGTAAAGGAACTTTAGTCGTCCCTAAGTATTAATAAAATTACAAAAACCTTTGTTTGACGCATCACCAATACTGTTTTGATAATTTTGTTATCTCTTATATGTTTAAGCAAATGTCCCTTAAATTACTTCGAATTAATTAATAACATTCTTTGTAACACGATTTTTCCATTTAAAAAATAATTTAAAGCTGTCATATCGGAATAATTTAACAACTCGTAATCATATTGTCTACGAAAAAAATAGCGTCGCCTTAACATTCCCTTGACTTCTAATCGACAACACACTAGCTCGTTATAATTATGAAATTATCGAGGTAACGGGTTTTAGACGGATACCGGTTGGCGCAGTCAAAAAGCGTGGCAATTTGTTCGTGAGAGTGGGCTACTTAAGCCAACAGGTCGGCGTGGGATTGCTCTAGGGAAGCGTTATCTCAGCTCGTTCAATGCTGAGAACTTCAGATAAAAAACTACGAAATCTATTCGCTGATATTCACATCGTACCCGAATCTATACGGATTTTCACAGGCAAGCGGCAATGCTATGGTTTTTACAATATAAGTAATGTATAAATTTTTATGATAAATTTCAAAGTAAGGAAGTAAAATTTGGAACACAAAACAACTTACAATCCTCAAGGAAATAGAGGTACGTTGACTAAGGTCAAATATTAAAAATGAATTCCGTGGCATAATGGTAAGAAGAAAATATGAACAATAGTTGCATTAAGAAACGGCGTGATAAATTATATCTTAATTACTTGACGCGCCAGGATTAATAATACGTTGACCTGTCGCTAATCCAACATGACAATGTTTATAATTTCTTATGCAGGCTTAATTGAGCCTTAAAACAGTGGAGTAAGATACCTTTTCATTTGTTACCTTTATTGTTCATTTTCACGAAAATTTCTATAATTGTCTACAAACTGTTGAAAAGTTTTATTAAATCTTAATCGATCACTTTCGTAAACGCTTCTTATGAATAGGGTCGTATTGTATTGTTTGGCATTTAGAGATGACGTCATAGAGAGTGGTGCGTCGATCAGTATGTCTGTGTGTCGCAACTGCATACCGCCTGATGCCCCGGCCCAGATCCGCGCCAGACCGACCGACGCTCGAATAATCCGGTCAATGAATTACCAACGCATTATAAAAGTTCGACATAATTCCTACCATGTGCTTGTCTCTGACAAAACGATAAAGAATTTTATATGACACTAGCTTTCGCCGCGACTGTGTCCGCGTGGTATATTAAGAAAAACAAGTGAGTCGCCTTTTTGTTCTTCAGGACTATCAACTACATGTATATCAAATTTCATGGAATTCCGCTCAGCTGATACTGCTACAAACTCTAACAAACATCCATCTAAACTTTAGCATTTATAGCATTAGTATTATTGCACAAGTTACTTACTTCTTCTAACTACATACTACGCAAGAAATTTTCTATAAAATTGTTAGCAAATTGTACAGTACCAAGGTCCTGTTAGTTAGTTTTACGAGTCAATCAATTTCAGCTTCCGAAGATCTTTATAAGGATTAGGCCCTTTTTATCTTTATGCGCTGGACTTGCATGCACCTAACCACACTTCATCATTCAAAACCTACTTAAATAGTATAGTAGTCTAAATGATTACGTTTCTTATCTATTCTCTCTTTAGGGAATCCCGGTCTACGAACATTTAGTCAGCAATCCTTTGGACATGTTACATGTAATGTTTCTATCAAGCGTTACGGAAGCGAAGCCAAAGACGAAAGCTAGTTAGGTTTAAAAATAAACCAGCGCAACAAGATCCGCTCTAGTGGGAGCCATTACAAGCGTAATTTTATTATATGGCTTACTTGTACTTACAGAGTATCGGCGGTGATTTAAAACTTAACCAATTATGGGGCTTGTCTCACTAAATTGTAACAAAGAAACTGGGCGATTGTCAGTCGAAGTATGACTAGTCATTACATAGTACTTAGGTGTCATTCATGTATACGATTTTCCAAGAAAATATGAAACGATTTGTTTTATGTCGTGAATGATGAGATATTCTTCTAGTTAAGACTACTATAGCTTTAACTTGATTCATTAAATACAATGGACGCAGCATATATTAACAGATAAATATGTACAGTATATTAAATAAATCAAACGCGTCATAAAACTAAAGCGTGTTTAATACAGCTATTAGAAAATTAGGGTTTTTCGCTAGTTATTTTATCAATTGACTAGCCGTTCCTGTGCGCCGCATGAAATTATGAAAATATTATTTTATTGCTGACATTTGTCAAATTGTCAAACCTAACAACCTTGTTCCCTTGATGTTGGCAGCAGCTTATGGTCTCTTTCCCACATCAGGATTCTTATCGTGGTGAAAATATACGAGTATAGCCTAAAGCGTGACGTAAGTGTAGGGCTTTTTATTAAAAAGAGAATTATTCAAAAACATGCTCAAATTGCTGACATCGTAGGCAACAAAGAAGTGTGTGTTTACGCTTTATTATAATCAACAATCAATTAAAACATAACTATAATTGATTCGTCCGAGCTCGTTCGTCAACTATCACATCTATCTCACAGTATGTAATCATTTAAATCGTCGATCTCGGAAGCCGCGCCCGCTCACTTCCTTTTACAATCGCTATACATTCCGCTTTCAAATAACTTAATTCACATCAAATAAACGTACATAAAGTAAAAGTAAAAAGAAAATTATTTTATTTTACGCGAAACTGACGAAAAAGGTCAAGAGCTATTAAATGATTTGTTACACTATTTTATTTTTTACACTATTTGAGTTCTTATTTCAAAGAGGAACTATGTACTTGAATAATTAATTGCTTTTTTACGTTAATTTTACTAATATCATAAATGCGAAAGTTTAGATGGATGGATGTTTGTTAGCGTTTGTAGCCTAAATGGCTGAACGGATCTTCATGAAATTTGGCACAGGTTTAGAACATAGTCTGGAAAAACACATAGGCTACTTTTTATCCCAGGATAAGTTACGGTCCCTGTGGGATTCATTAATTTAGTTTTTTAATGTTTACTCGATCATTCTGCAACGATTCAACATATTGGAATTTGGCACAGATGTAAAACAAAGTCTGGAGTATACATGGGATAAGCTTCATCCCCGAGGTGTCCGGTTACCGAGGTATACGTAGCTTTTTGTTATTTATATAGTTCGTATGTTTTCTAATACCACGCGGACGTATTCGCGGGCAACAGCTCGTTACGATATAGTTTTATAGATATACCACGTAAATTAAATAAATTCCACGGCTAAATTTCCTTTGAGTAATTACTCCCGCGGACCTCCGCATCCGTGGTCTTACGCAGTTGGATGCGTTCCGCTCATTGCCCACACACGTTAAAATCATTACGTACAGTTTTACTGTTGATCAAACCATGCATGTACAGATTACAAATTATTGTGTTATAAAACATCCCTTAGTGTATTACTAAGTGAACATTGAATGGAATCTTTCTTTAAAAGTAAAGTTTTTAGCGGTCATTAATTTTTAGATGCAATTCAAAGTATTGTCATCAAGAAATTTTACAGCAAAAAGTGGTAATTTTGTGTGAAACGTCGCAAAATAATAGATGAAATTAATGTAAACAATGTTAACGCGAGTAATTGGATGCAAATTATTTATTGATGCATTTATTATCGTGGCATTTATAAATTGTTGTCTAATTGTGTCGGGCGGAGCAGAGGACGGCTCGGAATGGATTACGTACGGATCGCGTGCCCCATTTACCTTGTGCCACTACACTGTTTATCTGACGCTTTGTTTATCGTTCGCTATTTTTATTTACAAAACAACCACTACTTACTATCACCATAACAAGGTTTAACTAAGAAAGGCAAAGAAATTAACTGGAAAATAAAAATGCACAAATTGATTATTGAGTGCGATCATTTATTTTCTAGTTTTTTTTAAACATTTTAAATTTAGAACACGACATTGTCACATTTAAGCTCAAGGAAAAAGCGACAATCGGATCCGGTATTTTGATTAAAATTAAATGAAACCATTTAAAGAACACCGAAATCCTTGTTGGCTTGATTTATTACACCTTCAGTGACGTGATCGATTAAAATTGTCGACTGGAGTAAGGTTGTGCCCTTTAATGATTACTTCCGTTTTTAATAGCCTATCATAACAATTTACTACTCATAGTTTTAATTAATAAATAGGAAAACGTATACTTCAATCAGAGTACCTATTTTAGTTTGTCAAAACTATAAAGGTCTGCATAACAAGGTAAAATTGCTAAATTTTTTTTTAAATTCTATTAACTTCATTGGAATGTCTGAGTCATTTGATCACAAGTGAATGGTGCGCTAGTGTACAAAGGAGAGAGCGAAAACCGTTGTCGTATCGTTGACGTCCCGTGAGTTATGACTCAACCCACGTCCAGGAATTTGTGATTCATTGCTATTCCTAAACGGTTTAGGGAACGGAAGATTAACAAAGCTGATATGAAGAATTTTTAATGAAGACCTACAATTCTTTCAAGTTGTTATTGGAGGTTACATTTAATTGAATTCTTAAACTTGTCTAAAATATTTAATAACAATTAATATTAAGTTTATTTTTCTTGTAATTCAAATGACTTTGGTACTATAGTTTTTTTTCTTTTTGTTGTAAAAAGTACCTGAAACAGAAGGCATTGGCTCCTTAAGCACAGGATTCCCTAGTTAAGGAGATAGGCGATATTGATGCTGTAATCATTTTAATCTGGAAAGTCTGTGATTATAAAGATAGATATAGACTTCCAGAAGGTTCTGGAATCCTGTTGCATCTTTATCCGTTACTTTAGAAGGCATTGCTGTACAGTTCAATTTGTAATGCATCGCCATCGACCATGCGTAACTTCAATGCCGTTTGCTTAACAAATAGAATTTCTACATTGATCGAATATTTGAACAATAGCTTAACGTCTTTATAACTTATCACAATGTTGACTTACAGCCTTATCCGATAGAAATGTTTACCATCACCCCGAGCCAATCTATGCATTGGATTGTCTCAGGGGCTGCTGGGCCAATTTCAGATTCTTTCACCGTTGAAAGGCTGCGTTGTTTGTGAGTAAAATAGTCTAAGTTTCTTTATTATTTTTTATATGTTATAAACTAAGCGACCAGTGGTTACACATAAATCCTGTGGGTTTCTGTACCGCTTATAACATTTCTTTATTGTACTTTTAAATTTATGTTTTTGTCCAATAAAGTAAAAAATAAAAAATATGCCTTATCCAAACTGAATAATCCATTATTAAAAGAAATAAAATAATCCGTTTGGCTGAAACTTGCGGTATTCATAATATCTGATTATTATGTTGCGTTATAAAACTTAATAAATACTTGTAACAAAACCTTGCGAGTGCTTCAAATACCTTAAAATACAATCTACTTAGTAAAAAATTTTGTCCTCTAACCTGTATTAAATTATCCATACTAATATTACATAGAGAAAAGATTTGCATTTTTGTATGTATTGAAATTAAAAAACTACTTGGCCGATTTTAATAACTCTTTCACCGTTAAAAGGTAATTTATCTGTGAGTAACATAGGCTATGTTTTTTAATTTCACGCGAGCGAAGTCGCGAGCAACAACTAGTAAGAATATTTATTTTTTATCTATTTTTTTAAACGCCAAAGTTTTGATTGCAAATAATATTGTTATACAATGTAAACTCACTGGAGTATATTATTGGATTTGTCCTAATACTAATTTACTTATGACATACGCGATGCGCTCGGCACAGATTCATTGCAAATGATATATTACGTAACAATTACGTGAATCATTTGTTACACATCGTGATAAATGATCCTGTCTGATTACAGACACATCTTATGTCATCTGCTTTCACCACGTATTTACATGTGATAGAGAAAATTTATTTTCGTTACCACCATTTAAAAAAAAAGATTTCTTTAGAATATAATAGAAATAGCTGATGCTCGCGACTTCACCCGAGTGTAATAAATTTTTTTAAATACTAGCTTTCGCCCGAGACTTCGTCCGCGTAGCATTAAAAAAAACCAAGTAGCCTATGCGTTCTTCCTTCAGACTATTCAGAATTTCCTTGAGATCCGTTTAGCAGTTTAGGATACAAACATCCATCCATCCATCCATCCATCCATCCATCTAAACTTTCACATTTATAATGTTAGCATGAAAGCCTATGTTACTCACAGATAAATTACCTTTCTAATGGTGAAAGAATTTTTGAAATCGGCCCAGTAGTTTTTACGTGAATCGAATACATACAAAAATCCAAAAATACATATTTTTACACATATTAGTATAGATGAATAAACTATAAACATAAACTAAGAATACATTGAGTCAGTTTAAAACTGTAAGTAGAAAGTGTATAATTGGAGAACAAAAACATTTTCTAGCACATTCAAATCCTTGAAGTCCTTTTAAGCCGGATACGATCTTTATTCTTTGTAAGTGAAAAAAGCGCGGTTAAATGCGTAGTAATAAAATGGCGTCAGTTGTAAGTGCATTCGGCGACGCTGTGCACTTTAATTGGATTTTTATCGGCGTTCGATTACGTAATTGAGATTGCGCAGAGAAACTCAGTCGCTCGCCGAAATGTGCCCTCCGATAACCCAGGAGAACGTACACTCTAATAATCGATTAAAAATTAAAGATTACTAAATTATAATGACCCGTTAAATTAACTCAAAAAATACTTACATGATTTTCTCTCTATTTTCAAAATATATGATGTGATTAACACAGATAATAAACTAATTAACCATTTCAGTATATGAAAACAAAAGACTGACGCCTTCTAAAGTTCAATTGAGTTTATAATCTCATGTAACTCAATAACAATCACTACATACATAAATCGAAAGTTGGATAAACTGACCCTGACTTTCGACTGCTTGTATTCATCCCTGTCATTCTCCTTTAAAGAACAGAGATGACATTAATGTCTGTACGGATGTTTCGGCAGTGTAAACAGTAATCAGAACGCCGGTGTTTGACATCGGAAGCACGGTCGTCGATTCGTTTGTGAAAGTTTACATTTTGACTGAATGGCAGGAACGAGACACGTTTTAATCTGTATCAATAGATAATATAGATAAAAGAGAAACATTTCGATTCTCTCACGATCCGTGTTTCTTATGGACTGATTGTAGAAGAATTTAAGCTATCGAGTATTATTGAGATTTATATTTTTCTATAAGAGACTAGATTTGATGCAAAAACACAACGCTGTATTGGAGGTAAGGAAAGATTGGTATAGTAATTCAAGAGAGAAGAGTTGAGTATATTTGAAGTGGATTTTAATTCACGGCGCATTTTGCAAACAGATAAATAATGCGAAAAATATGTCCAAGTGTCCCTAAGGTGACGAAATATGAAACATCTTCTAATGTTGAGGGTTTTATTCGAAAATAATGTTGTTTTTATTTCAACCATTATAGATTATGCATAGTAATCTAAAAGGACTTGATCATGTCGGAAATCAACCCCCGCACCAAATCTATTTTCCATATCGACCGCAATATGTAATATTTTGTTATCAACTGGGAATAAGTGGATTACTCGAGCGTAGGCGAATAAAATTTATCGCCTGATAACATTTAACTGAACTTCGTCTTACTGGGGTTACGTAAACTACAACAATCGCCCGGTGAAATCGAACACTATGACTAGTGGAATTAGTAACTTTACTCGCGAAAAAATTAAGAAATTAAAGCATTTTTTTATGCGTTTCAAAACGTTACATTATTCCACTGATAAAAACGACAATGTAAAATATTTTGCGAAACAATTTCATAAGTCACTTTTTTATCATTATTTTTTAATGAACCGTATGACAGGTTTGTTTTTGTTTCGCGTTGGCAACACAATGGTTGTGTTTTAAATATCCATAAGCAAACAGGAGATTGATTATCTTGCGTGTATTGTGAGTAAGGTGACCGCGACATTACCTCTGTCACATTGACCCGTGCATTTATCTCCGCACGATTATATAAGATAGCTTTGGTTTACTTCATTTGCCGATTTTAAAAATTATTTTATTTTTAAACTATCGTGACGTAACGGCCCTTACAACCGCAAAGTTTTTGAGCCCGTAAGATCCGAGTTAGAATCTATTGCTTATCATTTGTCTCCTGTATCCAAAACGAATAGCGATTGATTCGTGATGTCAAAGATTGAATAAACTTCATTGTTACAACTTACTGGTTTTATTTTATTTTGATCAATATTTTAGTTGTTAAAACAAAACGGTCAATGAATGCCAATCAAGATTAGTTTTATTGTAAAATAAACTATTGCAAAATTATTACGAAAAACGATTCTATACAATTTTATCCTTAACACTTTATCGAAAACCTTTGACCTTCAGATATACAACATTGCAGTACGCTTAAAATGTATACTACTAACTGTTGCTCGCGACTTTGTCCGCGTGAAATAAAAAAAATAATTAAAATCATGGCGTATGGTACTCACTGATAAGGTAACTTTTCAACGGTGAAATATTTTTTGAAATCGGCCCAATAAATTTTTAATTATTTCAATACATACAAAAATACAAATCTTTCCTGTTTATAATATTAGTATGGATTTAACTTACTGCTTTAAAATTTGTGCTTATTTTTGTTAGAAGTCAAGACTCTGGGTCATTATTCAAAAACACCTGTATTATCTGTGTCATAATACAGACGTATAATTGTTAAGTTGGTATATAAAATATAAATTATAATGTTACATGCATCGAGTGTTTCTCCTAATTGGCGAATAACGATAAAACTGTACATCGCAAGAGGAAAACGAATATTTTCCTGTACCGAAGCTGTCTTGTTAGTTTACTCGTATATCATAGCTTATAATGCATTAAAATTTTAAAACAATCAACTACTAATTGTAATGAATTACTTCATGCATTACATACGTCATTTTTATTAATAACTTCGTCATGGAATTTTGAATTAAATACACTTTCCGTGAATACTATCTCGTCCCTGAATACAATACGAATATTATCTCGTCCCTGTTGTTTTTAAAGAGAGTGATAGGTAGGACGGTAAATACGCTGTAATACAGTTGAGATATGTAAAATCAAATCCTTTGGCCGAACGACCTTGACTTTTGCCTGACCCGTTCACGGATTCAATCGCTATTTAAAAACCGGCAAACTAAGAGAAAACGTATCTTTAGATTGAATAGTTTTGTATTTTTCCTGTGATTGTTATAACAATAGATTAATCATATGAAACAGAGTATATATTTTGTTATCAAATCTTCGAATAAGACGTGACTTGTCTAGTGAGATTACAGATTATAAAAACAGCTATATAATAACCGCTATCATTGATATCATAAAAATACTAGTTACAACTGATTAAGTCAATACTCCAGTAAATCGTTAAAAGTATACTAGCTTTCGCCCACGACTCCATTCGCGAGGAATTAAGAAAAAACAAAAGTAAGCAGCCTATGTGTTCTTCCAAACTATCCTCTACAACTGTGTCAAATTTCATCGAGATCCGTTCAGCCGTAACATCCATCCATCCATCCATCTAAACTTTCGCATTTACAATGTTGGTGAAAGATTTTAGGTACAGCTCAATCGTATTGGTAATGCGCATTCGTGTCTAATCATAAAACAGTTTTACCAAAGGTTTACGTAACGCTGGTTATCGGTTTGGAATTAGTTGACGTACCACGTGCGCCTTATCGATGCAGCCGTGGGATCGTTTCGATACGTTACCGTGAAAAAAATCGAATAACTCACAATTTCAAATTTACAATATTTCACGACGTGGATAAATAAAATTAAGTATTTCTATTAACAAACAGATAAATAAAGGAACTGACAACAATGTTTTGGCGACTCTAATTATTTTTTTATTCAATATAAAGATTAACTATATTACTGCCGGCGGCTTCATCCACGCAATACTAAGATAAATACTAGCCTGTAATATGCTTGTCTATGTCAGCTACCCTTCGGTGAAAGTCCGCTCGAAGTCAGCCCAGTCATTTCGGAGATTACCCGGAACAAGCGCGGCTTGCGGACAGACAGATAGACAAAAAAAAAATAGAAATAAATTGAATTTTTGAAAATTGAAAGAACTAAAGTAATTCCATAGTACAGTAAAACAGAGTTTAAATTGTATCTATTTCTTATGCAGCATATATCTAAATAATTAAGAGTTATTACTAAACGTACGTTTTAATATTCAACATATTGCTGTTTCATTCGCGTACCGCTAGCTAACTGAAATGCTAATTAGAAATTACGTTTTTTGCGTCCGTATGTTTTTGCTCCTAGGATAGATTTTATGAATAGTAATTTTCGTAACAAGTAATTGTTAGTAATTTCCTGCATGATAATAAATTCATTTCCTATTTCAATTATTACTTAGGGCATAAACCGTTATGCGTAAAATGCTGTTCTTGCATATATCTATTTAGAAAATTTTCTTAGTATTGCATAAATGTAATTTTAATCTTGCATTTAAATATCTCAGCTCAATATTTTGTAACAATATTGAAATAACAATACAGATATGGGAATAAAGGTATTGTTCTCTTTATTTTTATAGGGATTTTGTTTCCTTAGAACATGTCAATCCCGTAAACCTTATTCAAAATAACGATAGAAGATAAATTGATCTACATGCCAATTAAATATAATTGATATTTGAAAAAAAAAAAATACAAGATGCCATATACACAAGCCAATATCTGGCACACTGGCATGTAAGATACTTGAACTACCTACAGGCATATAAACTTTAATAATATGCAAATACCTATCAAGACTTTGTGACAGTCCAGCATGCAAGTTGATAAAGGGAATGAGGCTACGAAGTTAAACAAGTACCTAGTCGTGAACTGGTATTACAGCAATTTACAGCAAATTATAACACAGCAGTTCACTCGCAGCCTTTACTCAACCTTCCAAGGTCCAAACTCTTGTACGGAGAAAGCAAAGCGGATTTCCACCGACCTGTAGCGTAACATCGACATCTTGTTATTAGTACACAAGAAGGTAATGAATGTTTGCGTGTACATTGATGTGCGTTTTAATACTCTGCTGGTACTATATCCAGCGAGCTATGGAACGTATAATCAGATGTTTTCTCAAACGTGACCGCACGTTTTCAAGACGTCTCTTCTACGGATAATATGCGTCTCTGTCCAGTGCGTTCTATTGTCATTTATTGCGTATATCCGGAGTGAATGATGGCCTTTCTACTCTTTGTCAGGAGTGTACAAACTTAGGATTAATTTGCCTGGACGCCATTACTAGTAAACACTGGTGTTAAAGCCAGTTTTTAGTACTTAGATTTTAAATTCTTAAATGCAATTTTATATAGTTTTGTAATTTTTAACAAGAAAACATTTTTGTGATATTCCCGAGAAGCTATTTCTATTGAGTTTAATTTTGCAATTCATCTAGGTAACTAGTTTCTAACAAGTACCCAATTGACGTCATTGCAAAGTAACGGAGCGCGGTAAAATCTAGAAATTATTATTTCAAACCCGTAACAATCGAAGTTAACAAAACCAAATTAATTTCACAGAAGCCGTTATGATTGGTTAGTTTTGAGGAAGTCGCAAAAGTTCATTACAATTCTTTTACATGACGCCTTTTAACCGCACATGGGCCCTGATTGGTTTAGTACTATAAGTCATAAGGGAATGAAGACCGTTACACACTGTCATAAGCGTTAGCGGAGGAGAAGGATAGTGCAGTAAATAAGGCCATATCAATGTTACCTACTCCCCCTCTAAGACCTAGCCTAGATCATTGCCAGGCGCTGACCATACTCACTGTTACTGTTAATTTAAGCCTAAGGATATATTACCTACATGTACATAACATACTAGTATAATTTATTCTCCCTGAAAGGTTTTTTAAGAAGTCTTCTAAGTATTTCCATTTATAAATACTGTCTGTTAGATTGCGACAAATTCACACATTGGATGTAATTAGATTCACCTATATGCATATCTATTTATAACTTGCGTTCCGGAGTCGCCCAATAAAGCCATGGCACTGTGTCATTAACCGTACTCGCTAACAAGAAAAATGTGCCGCTAGACGTTGCTAATGATGAATGACAATTGTTCCAGTCCAAAAGGCGACTCTCTAAATTCGTGAAGGCGCACCGGTGAGAGGAATGCTAACGAGTGAGCTCCCGCGCCCGCGCCTTTCACGGCCGCACGGCAGCACCGCGCGCCTGCATCGCTTCTTCGAACGTTCCAAATACATAATCTACCATTTTAAACTTTTTTCTTTCATGCATATTAACACTGGCCATAAAGTTTTCTTTTTTTAAAATTTCAAATTGTAACTGGCCACCTATTATGCTAAAGTTTAACAAGAAATGATCGCTGTATGTTGAATATTCGCGATATCGCCTGATTGTTTTATTGCTGTTATGAAATAAAAAAAGAAAAATGTCTTTTGACACTAAATAGTAAATTGTCTATTGATTAAATTAAAAACATTGAATTATCTCTTACATTTCTGTCTATAGTTTCAATTTAATTGGCAGCATTAATAGAAAGTTATTGCATAAATTGCTTTCTAATGACGATCTAAGAGTCAGGTATTTAAATCGTGATCAGTTTGTGAGAGATATCGTGTTTAAGATATTTGATGTAAAAACATTTAGAGAGCTAGTTTTAATAACTCATGGTTGTCTGGGATGTCATTTAATTCCTTCAAGTTTTAAACTTCCTCTGCCCTTGTTGCCTTTAAAATCATTGATTAAGCACAACTATCAAATATTTTCATACAACTTTCTATGCGAATTTTCATGTAATGTTCCGTGTAATGTAGAATTCCGACATTTACATCATAATCTTATTGTTATGTTAGAATTGTGTTAAAAAGAGTATTCATAGCTGGTTAGTACTTGAATACCACGTTCATTAGCTAAATGATCAATAGATAGCAGGTCCAGTAAATATAAAAAACATTTAGCCCAAACTTCGATTATTTTTGACTTATCATTCCAAATTTTCATCCGATCGCCATTAAGTTTTAAGGCATTTCTTATGTGATATGTAAACTGGCATCATTATTATATTTAAAAGTATAGCAATCGGTACGCTCCATAGATGATTCGCGTTGGGAACATCATGAGCACTTGTGTCAACATGTTTTTGAAACAACTGAAGGCATCGCGCGTGACGCAACAGAGCCCGTGTATTTACGCAATACCGCCATTGTTTCAGCATCACAAACAACCTCTCTTGTTCACCACACGCTTCGTATCTGTAAATGATCTGAATTTAATCTGGATTATATTGATTATATTGATACGATATTATATTTAGATGTCTATGCGACGAAACGATGGGGACATAAACCAGAATGTGTTAAGAATGAATGTGGACGGCTACAAAGGTAGAGGAAGACCGAAGATAGTATAGATGGATTGTGTGAAAAAGAATATGCTTAAGAATGGAGTGGATTCAGATATGACGGCTGATAGAGATGTATGGAAGAGCAGCACATACTGTGCCGACCCTCCGTAAGGGATAAGAGCAAGTGGATGATGATGATGTCTGCGATATCGACTGTTAGTTAGCTATTAGCTACGCATCAATATAATTTAGAAAATTTATGTCGATACTGAATGTTACTAATAAGGTTTTTAAATATAGTTTTACAGTAATAAAAATGAATAAAAACGCGCGTTTACTTTAAGCCTGGTCTATTTGTCAACATGTTTTTTTTAATATTGATATAGTTTGAAATAAAATAACGACGGATACTACTAGATAAAATAAAGAACGTAGATGTTAAACTATAAAATGCTTCAAATTCTTCCCTCTAATGAGTGAGAATCCAAGCAATGATAATATTTCAATCAAAAGGGTTCGCGTAATTCATTAACAATTTTATTAATAGGTTAATCAAACAATAATGTACGCTAGCGAGCTATTTAAACAAGTTTAAAACGAACGTCTTCGCTTTCAGTATAGGGCAAAGGAAATTCAATTAACATTACAATGCGGCAATCGCTGTTACTCAGTGCAGTTAAAACCGTCTGTAGGTCAGACGCTCAGAAGACCGGGTCGTATGTTTTTTAGGGGATAAAGGGTGTTAAAAACATTAAGGTAATTTTGATAAGCAGATTTGCGTAAAGAAAATTATTGACATTACTAATGCCATGTGCATTTTGAACCTTAATTCAAGAAAATAAGACGTAAAATTCAATTAAAGCATGTTCAGGAGTTGTTATCCGGATACTTCATAATATTATCAATACACGCGTCGTGTGCGATTACACTTGTGTGACACGACCTTTAATCTCAATGTGTCACAAACCATATGGGATAGGACAGAATAACATAAACTAATTCCTTGATTGAGCAAGTTCAATAAACTCATTACACTGATTATCTTTACAATGTAACATGATCTACGTATAGAAATAACAGCAGCTGTATCTATTATGCATTTACATTATTGTGTCATACGTAAATACATGTACACACTACAAAGCCATCCTAATGAAACAAAGACAATAAATAATACTAACAGTTTTTATGCTGAAAGTTTTATAAAAAAATTAAAAACATATCATGTGTTTCCCGATGGATAGATCGATTGATCCAATGGGCTTTTTTTTTCATTGAGTCGATCGAATCCATACAAATAAACGACCCAATGGGAAAAATTCCAATTGGTTCCCATCGTAAGGCCCTCGACACGCAGGATATCGCTATCTATAAATTTTCACAAATAATTCTCGAGATGTCAATTTAATTTGGTCGGGTTTTTCGTCTTTGAAAATCAACTACAAGATGTTTCTATTGCAAAAATAGAGGGACTAAATTTTGGAATTCTTTGTTATTTTGCTGATTTGTGTTATGATTAATAAACATAAAGAAATTATGGCAATCGGTTTGTTTACTGCAAAATGTATTTTAAGCAGTGGGCATCCCTGCATCGCGGCAAGTATTTCTGATGACGCACCAACGCCGGATGGACGTCCATTTTGGAAACAGGAAGTATTTATGTATACTTATTTCAAATGCGGGCAACACAATAGTAAAAAAATACGCTACGAACTATAATGAAAGATTTAACTGAATTAAGGATTAGAAAAAGTTGTCTAGTTTACGCAGAAATAATAAAAAAGTAAACATCAAATTGCAATTACAGAGAGAATCAAATTATTTCAGTTATGTAAAACATAATATTTCTAGAAAAAATGATAAGCATGTAGTTAATTGGAGGGCCGCTAATTTTTTTATTTCTACTGATTCCTCCTTGTAACTTAACCATATGAATATTTATGTATACTGACTTCGTGACATTTATAAAAAAAAACCTATATGTTAAGCATCCTGCCTCACTAGTAAGGTTTAACATGGTAATAAATATACTTCATAAAAAACGGACCCCGGGCCTCCGAGTTGAAGGCGTCAGGTCGTCGCACCACGGTGTACCGTACGCTACCATAAGAAATATACGCTTCGCCAACCCGACCAAATGTAGAGGGCAGCCACCCGCAACCGGCCACTTGACGCGCACCGACACCGCACCTGTGTCGGATTTTAACCATCAACATTCAACCGTGACGTCACCGCATAGCAGAGAAAACAAGTTACAAGTGCTTTTTAAAAGCCGCCTCAAAA